>NW_008708986.1:3872158-3873189 GCF_000327385.1 Lottia gigantea
TGATAGATCAGGAAATGACGTCATTGGGACCATTATCAATAATCGCATTTAGTGACTCAAGGCAGGATCACCTACACATCGAGTAGAATTTTGGCTGATTAAGACCATTTGACACTATGTCGATCAAAAAGCTCAAACTAAACTGCCCCCCTTGATGGACTTCGACCAGGAGCCCCAAAAGATCAAAGGGTGACCTCACATCTGTATTTTAATTCATAAGAAACACAAATTAATCATACAGTTTGCTTAATTTGACACTAAAAAATAAGGAAACCTATCTTTAAGCCCGTCCGTCTTGAAATCACAGACAAAACTATGTCTATTTTTATTTAGAAATGTTACAACTGAAATAGTTCAATAAAAGTAAATAGATGGATTTGAGCTTATTTCAAATACATGTATTTAGTAACACTTTATATAGTTTTTTTTTTTTTTTTTTTTTGCATTAATAAGCAGTAACATCCTTCTATCGCTTTATTACATTTTTTATATTAGTGAGCTGTAACATGTTTATATTTCATTACATTGATGAGCAGTAACATCTGTAGTAACATCTTTAAATTATTTTATTACATTGATGAGCAGTAACATCTTTATATCCTTTCATTACACATTCGGGCCTACCCGGAAGCACTGGCACAGGCATCAGAAATTTCTTATCTTAAGGAGCACCTAATCGCCTAGAATTAGAGATGAGAAGTACATCTTTAAATGTTTTTTTTTTACCTTTAGGAGCAGTAACATCTTCATATTGTTTTTTTACATTGATGAGCAGTAACATCTTTAGTAATATCTTTATACCGTTTTATTATATTGATGAGCATCTTTATATCGTTTTTCACATTGATAAGCAGTTAAATCTTTAGTAATATCTTTATATCGTTTAATTATATGAATGAGCAGTAACATCTTTATATTGTTTTTACATTGATCTTTATACTGTTTTTTACATTGATGAGCACTAACATTTTTATATCTTTTTTTTACATTGATGAGCAGTAATATCTTTATATCGTCTTTACATTGATGAG
>NW_008708986.1:3873856-3953145 GCF_000327385.1 Lottia gigantea
TATAGATGAGCAGTAACACCTTCATATTATCTTTACATTGATGAGCAGTTACATCTTTAGTAATATCTTTATATCGTTTTATTATATTGATGAGCAGTAACACCTTCATATTGTTTTTACATTGATGAGCAGTTACATCTTTAGTAATATCTTTATATCGTTTTATTATATTGATGAGCAGTAACACCTTCATATTGTTTTTACATTGATGAGCAGTTACATCTTTAGTAATATCTTTATATCGTTTTATTATATTGATGAGCAGTAACACCTTCATATTATCTTTACATTGATGAGCAGTTACATCTTTAGTAATATCTTTATATCGTTTTATTATATTGATGAGCAGTAACACCTTCATATTATCTTTACATTGATGAGCAGTTACATCTTTAGTAATATCTTTATATCGTTTTATTATATTGATGAGCAGTAACACCTTCATATCATCTTTACATTGATGAGCAGTTACATCTTTAGTAATATCTTTATATCGTTTTTACATTGATGAGCAGTAATATCTTTAGTAATATCTTTATATCGATTTATTATATTGATGAGCAGTAACATCTTTAGTAATATCTTTATATCGATTTATTATATTGATGAGCAGTAACATCTTTATATCGTTTTTACATTGATGAGCAGTAATATCTTTAGTAATATCTTTATATCGATTTATTATATTGATGAGCAGTAACATCTTTATATAGTTTTTACATTGATGAGCAGTAATATCTTTAGTAATATCTTTATATCGATTTATTATATTGATGAGCAGTAACATCCTTATATCTTTATTTACATTGATGAGCAGTAATTGATGAGCAGTAACACCTTCCTATCGTTTTTACATTGATGAGCAGTTACATCTTTAGTAATATCTTTATATCGTTTTATTATATTGATGAGCAGTAACACCTTCATATCATCTTTACATTGATGAGCAGTTACATCTTTAGTAATATCTTTATATCGTTTTATTTTATTGATGAGCAGTAAAACCTTCATATCATCTTTACATTGATGAGCAGTTACATCTTTAGTAATATCTTTATATCGTTTTATTTTATTGATGAGCAGTAACACCTTCATATCATCTTTACATTGATGAGCAGTTACATCTTTAGTAATATCTTTATATCGTTTTATTTTATTGATGAGCAGTAACACCTTCATATCATCTTTACATTGATGAGCAGTTACATCTTTAGTAATATCTTTATATCGTTTTATTTTATTGATGAGCAGTAACACCTTCATATCATCTTTACATTGATGAGCAGTTACATCTTTAGTAATATCTTTATATCGATTTATTATATTGATGAGCAGTAACATCTTTAGTAATATCTTTATATCGATTTATTATATTGATGAGCAGTTACATCTTTAGTAATATCTTTATATCGATTTATTATATTGATGAGCAGTAACATCCTTATATCTTTATTTACATTGATGAGCAGTAATTGATGAGCAGTAACACCTTCCTATCGTTTTTACATTAATGAGCAGTTACATCTTTAGTAATATCTTTATATCGTTTTATTATATTGATGAGCAGTAACACCTTCATATCATCTTTACATTGATGAGCAGTTACATCTTTAGTAATATCTTTATATCGTTTTATTTTATTGATGAGCAGTAACACCTTCATATCATCTTTACATTGATGAGCAGTTACATCTTTAGTAATATCTTTATATCTTTATTTACATTGATGAGCAGTAATTGATGAGCAGTAACACCTTCCTATCATTTTTACATTGATGAGCAGTTACATCTTTAGTAAAATACCGTTTTATTATTTTGCTAAGCAGTAACACCTTCATATCGTTTTTACATTGATGAGCAGTTACATCTTTAGTAATATCTTTATATCGTTTTATTATATTGATGAGCAGTAACACCTTCATATCATCTTTACATTGATGAGCAGTTACATCTTTAGTAATATCTTTATATCGTTTTATTATATTGATGAGCAGTAACACCTTCATATCATCTTTACATTGATGAGCAGTAACACCTTCATATCGTTTTTACATTGATGAGCAGTTACATCTTTAGTAATATCTTTATATTTTTTTTTTACATTGAGGAGCAGTAACATCTTCATATCGTTTTCACATTGATGAGCAGTACATCTTTAGGAACATCTTTAAATCGTTTTGTACATTGATGTGTAGTAGCCTCTGAAGATATTTTGTAGCATTTTTATATCTCTGTATCGTTTTTAACATAAATGAGCAATAACATATTTTTATCGCTTTAACATTGATGAACAGTAACATCACCAGTAAGTAATAAGGCATAATTAGAGGGAAAATACAGTTCGTACACATGTGGAAGAGTTCGGGTAACCATCATGAAAAGGAACATCTTTAAATAGTTATATGATATATCAAGACAGTGTGTACTGTAGAAACACCTCTTACATAACAGACAGAAATTGTTCTAGTTATATGAATGGAGAAGATGTTCCGTATACTTCAATAAACAAATCTACACATAAATTAATAGATTATAAAAGTTAATTGTACGGAAACTCTATGACAATTGACAGTCAGGTTATTTAAGGACATTTCAAGTAAGTTTCTAAACTTATCAAACGGCGTCTAAACCGAGACGAGAGCATCTTACATTTGTTTGTTAATCACCAGTACAACTTTGCATTTCAACCAAATTAAACAGTGGCTTACACCCCTACACTGGGTCAAAGTAACTTTTTCTTGAAAACTTTTGTACTTGTAAATCTCGAGTAACGTAAAGTAAACATAACATTTGTGGCCAAGTATAATTAAATAGAGCTGTACACCTAACTTTTAAGCATTTTTAGCACTATACTACTTCGAAAGTTATACTCGAACGTGAACAAACACCTGCTTATAAAGTTTTTCCAGTATGCGATGAAAAAGAAACCTCTATAATATACTACTTCTTGTTTCTAGAATTGGATGTCTGAAATTGTAATTTTCCCCCCATATCTTAAAAATATGAAGAGATTGGTATACGGATGAATAAGTGAGAAAGTCTTCTGTACAGGCGGATGTTTATACCAGGCAGTGGTCTACTTTCGATTTGCATACTCAAAATAAAATATTGAATAATTTCCTGAGAAAGTTATGTATCGAATTTCGTGATTTAACATGGAAAGAGACGGCAAATGAATTGTTGGAAATGAAATAAATTGAGTTTTACGTCCTACTTTTATGCAAGATGTGGAATAATGAAGACGGTCAACGCACATTGAGGGGAATTTTTCCAGGACAGCGGCAGTGGCCTGCTCTTTTGCGATTTCGTACTGTCGAGGGTTTTTAAACGGGGCTTCGGTTTATTAATGATTTTTCAATATCAGCCCCTCACAGGGGGAAACCAGGTTGAAAAATTCCAAAGGTATTATTGCGCGAGCAAATGCAGAACTCTCTTAGCCACCCAAATAAATTTTTGGAGGAAGTCCTGATTTAATTAAGGGGAATAACTCATACAATGCCGAGTGCCGCCAGGCTTCACGGGACGTGAGCATTCTCAAACACCTTATCACTGATGATGCCACGATATGGTTATTTTATTTCCTGAATATTTTCATTATACTGAGATCCAATGAACTAATGAACGTTGCAACGGATCTCGTCTGTCTAGTCTCATTAAACAGAGCCAGATAATTGACATTAAGAGACCAAGAAACCAATTAATAACTGAACCCTCCAAAGAGAAAATTATCACCCGTCTCGACGAGTGGCCTCGGTGGCACATATTAAATAGCAAACCCCTATCCTGATTCAAGGGGCATTGAATAGTCGTTCAGATGGGACAATAAACCGAGGCCCTGTGTTCTACAGGCTGTGCATGTTAAAGATCCCTCGACAGTTTGGAATCGAAAAAAGAGCAGGCTAATGCCGCTTTTCTGGCAAAATTTCCCTCATTGCACCCTGCATGGCGTTGCCAGTCTTCATTAGCCCACATGGCGCAGAAAAGTATGACGTAAAACTCCATTCATTTCATTTCATTTTCAAGGGGCTTTGAAGAATGAGTATCAAAATAGGATTCGCCAAGCCGCTTAAAAGCATACCAGGCATTAAAAATTGCACCTATCGAACTGTTTAACTTCCAAACAGATGCGGATCTTATGCATTTGTCCCGAGGTCAGCACCACAAAAGGGGCATACAAACACCTGGGACAGGATGAAACACCAAAATAAATTTTTTTTAGCCAATCAATGGATTTGTTCCATCATTAGCATTTATTTTTTGACAGAAATAGTACACAATAACATGATTCGCATGAGCAAAAGTGGAATTACAAAACATAACGTTCACTGAAAACATTGTGACCAATTACAAAAGTTTGAACACGGCTGTATCTTGTCTGCGTCAGGAATATGTTGCTAAATTTAGATTCAGTCACGTGATTTTCAAGTTGGAACACAAACAAATGTTAACACCAAAATCTGAGTCACAAACACCAATTTCGACTTGTACTTGTCCCGAATAGTTCCTGATCTTAAGTAGGCCAATAAGTTGAGCTTGACGACAGAATTACAGACCACAATATCTTTTGGCAGGATGGCAACATAGGTGACGTTATATTTACAATATTGTCTTTAAATTCACTGTTCATGTTAACTTTTTAACCAGTCTTTTCTTGTTCAATTGCTGAAAAGATATCGAAAAGCAGATTAGTAAAGGGCGCAATAAACAAAAATACACAAAACTTCATATGACAATTTTGGTTGTTGGATAGGAAATGATATCTGAACACAGCTTTGCTGGTAACTGCATTGAAGATTATGTGATTACACAAAAAAGCGGCAACTCCATTCATTTCATTTAGAAAAAGCGGCAATTCCTTCAATAAATAAAATCTTGAAATATAACTAAGGAAGGCCAAACATAAAAGGCAAGACCGAGAAGTTCATATAAACACATTTCCGTTGAAATATCAGTCGGCTAATTTTGTGGTTTCCTCTTGTCTCTTCAAGTGATAATAACTATGCAAATTTCCGTTTGACAAAAGTTAGAAAATCTGGTTTGAAAATGTAGTGTTAAACAAAGGCTGTGTTTACTTTCTAATCTCGCTCGGTAGTACGACAGACTGCATTTTAAACAAGCGTACAACACTCCCAATTCAACAAATATTTTTATCTTAACTTCCTTGACCTAAAAATGACATGTCATGTCCCAAAGTTTATCCATTAACAATGTTGCGGTACTATCGGATTCGAACATAAAACTTCTGGTATAGAATAATGTTCACTGGATCTGTTTCATAGCAAAACCGACCAGGTGGGGGTTCAAGTCTCGCACGTTCACTGCATAACTCGACTGACAACCCGGATTTAACCATCGAAGGCCCATCAATAGATCATGCACACAAATGTACTTGTATGACTTATTTCACTTCAAATTCAATATGAATATATATTGCATAGACCAAAGGGTTCGAAAACCTACGTATCCAGAGCTAACGACTTACTTCCTTTATGTAAATCACTTGGGGATAATTCAACGACTCACCGACAAGGAAGTAAATAGTAACAATCAACCAAACTGTTCAATAGAAAGACCATATTCTTTAAAGTATGAAGAATTAAACTATGCTGATTAAGAACAAGGAAGAATTATGTTAAATCTAGTAAATTGAGTGGGAAATTAAGGGAAATCTGCCAACGACATTTGATGGTTTCGTTCATCTATAATTCTATGGATCTCTTGGAAAAACTTTTCTTAAATGATTTAACTACATGTAATATCGAAAACATACTAAGGAGCCAGGAAGGCTCTGATTGTCGCCCTGTTCGTCGCAAAGGACACGAGTGAATGCTTCAAAATGAAACATGACCGATTACCAGCAACACAAGGTGTCGCATATCCGCTTGCTTGGGTCAAGGACAAATCCAACTGAACAGCAATAGCGATACCACCAGTCGTTGAAAATCCAGTTGCTCGTTGAGAACGCTCGCTGTAGGGGCAAACGAAAACAGTTGTTAGATGTATACCTATACGGTTGAAATCATTCCAGTTTCAAATTGTTGAAATAGTTTATTGGAAATTCCATTTGGAAAATTTCCCACAATAAAAGGTAGAGAAATAATGCTTCTAAATAAAGATGATAAACCATCTACTTTACAAAATTCACTATTAGTGTTTTGAATATACATTTCATTTCGTGTGTACTTAAATGCTGCAAAACAAGCCTTTCTCCAAGGCAAAAATGTTAATAATGTACTTTCGCCTTTCAAAATCGCATTGAATGTGCCTTTATTTCAAATTCGATTAAGATAGTTTCAATATCTGAAGCGCTTTCTTTGTTCCATATACCCCAGATTACCGTAGCCAAAGAATAGTTTGCTGTACTATGATTCATAACATAGTAAAACGGATCAATAAACACAGAACGGGCCATCAAGCCAGCTGTGCAATATTATTGTATTATTTAATCTCGCCAAAACAGTTCTCATATCCAAGTCGAAATAGGTCCGATTAGAAACGCACGCTTAAGAACAAATTCCAGAAATGGTAGTTTTCCGTCTCTTGCGAGAATCAAACCAGAGAAATGAAAAAACAACATTGTTTTCACGTTAAAACTGTACTATAAATAGAATTATTTTTCTAAAAAGACACAAATCGAATTAAGTTGAGATTTATTCAAAATCGTGTGCACTCAATCAAAGCGTGTTTTTAAAGCGTACATACAGACCTAGTATAGACATTTTTTCTTACGTGGAATGGAAACAAAGGTGAACTGAGTCTGTGATAAATGGTAATTACTTTCCCATCCCATTTAACTAAATAACTTCATCTCACATGTCAAATACTAGGATCAGGGTCATATTTCAGGATAGTAAGAACTCTTGTCGACAGTTCATTTCACAGCTCGTAAAACCTAGTCAAGCCACCACTGTACTTTTAACTGAAACAATCTTTGTGATTCTCGCCGGTTTTCAAAAGCAAACAGTTTTACACTCGAACGTAAAATATAATTCCTCTAATTCTTTGCATGGACAAACCAACAAATGAATTATAGAGAACGAAAACTAACTATAATTAAAATCTTTCCACAAGAAAAGAATTATAAAACGTCCAGCTGACAGGCTTTCGAACCTCCATAGAAAAGTCGTTTATAATACAGTAGTACCCGTCAATACAAAAAAAGACTTATTAAGGGGTGGCTGCGGTTACAGACTGATTCACTGTATAATTCCACAGTGGCATTTCACGTTCGCGGTTTAGTAAATCAAGGATCAATACTTACTCTCTTTAGTGGGTAAAGTATTTTTCTCGTTGGTTTCAGCTTTCTTCAATTTAGATTTGTCGAACTTCGCGACTTCACTGACGTCTGGTTTATCACTCATGATGCTGATTGTATGTTCTGGAAAGAGATTGGCATGGTTGCGATCAGAAAACATCCCGGAAAAATGGGCAGGATTCTACAATTTAACATTGGCATTTGGCATTTTTAACACGAGATATATTTTGAAGTCAAACCATCTATGAGAGCCAAGAAGAAAATAATGGGTTTTACATATTAAGCTCTCAATGAAGCAATTAGATTAATTGGCTAAGGTATAGATTTGCCCATCGACTAGGCATGATGCAGGCCTACACCCACCACACCAAGGTTCAAAATGACATATCATAGTTTCATTATTGGAAATCGGTGAACTTGTATAGTTAGTGAGATTTATGAGTAAAATGAATAGAAATAACCTCAAATAAATTAAATATTCTGATGTCAAAATTAACTCTCTTCAAAAAATTGGGAATGTGTAAATAGAAAATTATTCACTTATGCAGCAGATGCTCAGATTTCATGGCTAATTTATTACCCAACTCAGACATTTCACGAGACAACAAAAACAATTTCGTCTGCTTCACAAAGTCAACGTGCCCCCGAAATTTTCTTCAGCTGCAAAATCGATAATAACAAAAGGCGGCTTTTAAAATATCGTCTGTGGTGCTAAAAGAGAAAAATCAACTAGAAATTGAATGGCTAAAAAGAGGAATGAATGAAAACAATTAAATGCAATGAATCAAAATAGTTGACAAAACTTACTGTTGGAGATGACACGTGTGTCTTCCTTGAGCTTCTCGTTTGCTTTATTACTAGACAAACTGAATCACTTTTAATCATGCAGCCTATTTACTTCCTCGACAGAATGTCCTTCCGCGGTTAGAATAATCCATTCAATAACACTACAATCACAATTAGTTTTTCAAATAGAATTTCCGATATTAAATTAAATTTTAGAATGAATTTTTGTTACTTCATATCGACGAACACATTTTTAAAGAATTTATATAATTTTTTTCAAGGGACTATTTTCTCGGATCAGTGATTCATGTTCAAGTGAATAATGTTGTTTTTCTGAATATTCCACATACTTTGAAATCCATGACTAACATCGTGAATCTTATTATTAGAATTAAACGTAATATATATATTTATTTAGCATATATTGTCTAAATTTGGAAGATTTAAAAATTACAGTAGATTAAAAGATAAAGGAATGAAATTTAAAAGGGTGTGCCGCCGGTTACTATGGAAACCCTACCCTATCTAGATATTGAGGATATGAAAGATATTTGAAAATGATGGCACCATTAGCACGGTTCCATTGCATGCAGTATTGATAAAACGGAAGTCACGACCTAATACGCTGGACAGATGGCATGAAACACGAGATGATAAAAGTTTAGATAGAAATTTGACATGAAAGGGTCGGGTTCTAGGTTTGAAATGTTTGAAATTCGAAGATAAACAAAAGAAATCTATAATCTTTATGGCAGAGTATCTTATTTCTACACACATAGCATTCATTCACACTATCATTTGGCAGACAAAGAGCCTCGTGAATATATGTTCATAATGTGTATGCAAAATCTATTGTTATCCCATGTTATACGGGCTTTCTCAAATGGAAATCGACAAAATGTAGGTAATTGTAATATTATGAGCCCATTGTGTTCTCTATTACTTTTTCTGCATGAAATTGAACACACCTCCAGGCTAATGAATGTGGGCAATTGTGTGAAGTGTGTAATGAGGAAAATTTTCCAATTCAGTGTCATTACCAGTGGTTCAACTAGATGAATGGGTTGGGACACCTTCCAAGGGATTTCATTTTTACATATGCTGTCCTCCATTTTTTCCACTTCTCAGGGACCCATGGATTCGGTTCAACCAGTTCCTGTGGAGCCAATAGCCATAACCTTGTAAGTTAGTTAACCTCGGTCTAGTCTATTTTCGATGACTTCAAAATTAAAACCAACATGTACAAAATATTCGTTACAGAATGTGAAGTAGGGTAGAAAATTTAATTGAAACATGTAAACATGTCAGTAAGTATGTAGGAAGTTAAATAAATGTGGGTCATGCTCTCTTATTTCAATTGGGATAATTCAATCTTATGTACAATGATTCAAGTACATTTTTTAGTACAGTAATCTTGTTAGTAGTCTGACTTTTTAACTACATCTTTAGTTTTTTTGGGTTTTTTTTTCTGTGTTTTACAAACATCAATCACTCATGATGTGAATAAATTCGTCCGTCTATTCTAACCAATAAAAACTCTGTTGACAGTGAATCCACTATACAAGTTATTGTTATACTCAATGGATATTCCATAAATCTTAAAAAGTGATACTACGTCTCAGAATGAACATAAAATTTAGGTTCTCAAGAATTGTCAATATGAGTATATATTCATCAGTTAGCTTACCTGGTGTCATAAAGCTACAACAGAATCACTTGGAAAAATTTGAAAATTCATAAAACTAAGTAATTATTACATGTATATATACGCTTGATATTGAGCGTTTTTCAATAGTTAATTGCATATTTTTGGATTTTATAAGGATCTTGTTATGTTATTTATGACACCAGATATATCTACTGGCTCTTACAATTCTTAAATTTTATGTTAATTCTAAGGCGTAGTATCACTTTAAAACCCAGTAAATAAAGCGTTTATTGATCATCAACATTGGCATTTTTAGCGGATCATAGACACTTTCTTATGCTTATACATTTTACGTTTCCTTAGTAAAATATAAAGAAGTTTGGTGGGAATTTGAACCAGTTTCACTAGTTACCAAATCACAAGATAGCCCAATTTATCTCTGTAGACAATATCAATGATCTATGCAGTGAAAGTGTTGAGATCTTCTATAAACCAGCTGGTCTTCTCTGATAAAAGTGTTATTTCCTTTAGATATTTATATTTCTAAACATTTGCCATTCTACCTCTAAAATCAACCCACTAGAGCGTTAAATTGACAGAATTTTCTAGGGGATGATTTGGGTCTTGAATATATGTAAATAACGGTATGCAGTGTGATATGAAGGAAATTTCATCATGACGGTGTCGGTATTACTTTTTGATTTTCAATGCTCGAATAGTTTAGTCTTGATGATTGTTTAAAGATACTTAAATATTCTGTATTCCACTTGTAGATGCTGTTGACTGGCTTGTTCATGATTGGACTTACGGCATGTTGTGTGCTATGAGGGGAACTAGATCAGAACAGCGGTATAAGTTATATATTGTTGATTTTCAAATGTCAAAGATTGTTAGATTGTTATCATCTAAAAAGGAAGCACAGGTTTCCTCGTATACTACACCATATTTCCTCTGTCGTATAGCAGACATGATAACGATCAGATTATCAAATATGTTCAAGGATATTTATTTTCATATCGTGTCATGTTACAACAGAGGATTCGTTATCATTGTTACAATGCTTATTAAAGTAATAATTACAGAAAAATATATAGATTTAAAATCATAAACTCAATTATGTTGAGTTAGAATAAAAGACAACTGTACAACAGTTTTTATACTTTAAGCTGATATAAATTAGGAATGATAACATGTATGTTAGTCTTGTTCAAAAAATTTAAAAGGAGCCTTAATGAAATTTAAGCTATTTCGGCTTGTGCAAGAAGATTCGAGCCACTCTAATTGGTGAATATAATGTCTTTGTGTCGACGAAGCTAGAGCTCTAATTACTATGTATTACCGTATACGTATCTAGTAGATCATACCAAGTTATTATCATGTAGAAAAGTAAGATGAGCATAATAACATGGTTAACAGGTTGTCAGAAGGTAACAATAGGTGTATTTCACTATGGAATTAATTAATAATTTATCATTAACCCATGTAATTAGAGATATATCGTAATCCTTTCCTAGACGATAAGTAATCCTTTGTCTATTATGATGCTGAAAGTAAAACTCGATGAATCTTCGTAGATGGCAGGTTAACATCCGCTTCGAGCTGATTTTGATACCACAGACTGTACTGTAGATTGGCTCTTCATGCTTTAGAATTTGTAGTAGTCTTTTGACACAGAATACTGGTTTTCCCCGGTTAGTGATGCAGATTAGGAGGGCCGACATGGAAAAAGCATCAAGTCGTTCGGATGGAACAAACCGAGGCCATGTGTGCTACAGGCTGTGCACGTTAAAGATCCATCGACAATTGAAAATCGAAAAAGAGTAGGCTTATGCGGCTGTCCTTGCAAAATGTCCCTCATTGCACCCTGCATTGTGTTGTCCTTTCCATTAGCCCACAAGGTGCAGAAAAGTAGGACGCAAAACTCCATTCATTTCATTGACGCAGACTACTGTTTGGTTAAATTTGGCATGATACTGATATTTTTAAGAGCGCTAATCTATCTGCAACACCTAAAGAATTAATCATAAGGAGTTTTTATATTTTGTAAAGATATGATCAGTTGTTTTTGTGCAAAATAAAACTTGTTTGTCTTGATTCTTCTCGTCTTTTTTCTCAATTTTCATAGTATTCTGAACAAATGTTGGTGGGATTGAGGCTCGTACCACTAGTTTTGACGTGGGTATAAGGTATAGCCTATAGTTATGGTCATTTCAGTCTGTGGATATAAAGGCCCTTGCCCTTCTGCAAAAATCTGGAACACTAAAATCTTAAGTTGAAAATTTGTCAAACAGACTCAAGGAGAGTTTTTCTTGGAGTGGACTACTGGCTGGTTTGATATGCCCTCTCTGTGTTCCTAGGTTAATTTAAGTATTGTTTAAAGAAGAATCTTACGGTAAACCTAGCCAACCTTAAGGTTGTCCTGAATTTTTTTAAAACCCGGCCTGGGTGTGAGTTGAAATCAGCTGGGGTTAGAAATAATACCAACTGTGCAGTTAATCTGTAATCACTTTTCCAGCGAACAATGTTTCAATCCTAATAAGATACTGTTGTATTTCATTGTCTTACAATACATATTTTGTGTTTGTATTTCCTTATCTTTCTTTTGTTGCTAAGCTCAAAAAGCCCCAATTATAGTTCCCATGTTCCAGGTTATCGTGGCCAAGAAAAAGATTTATTTGCAGTTCGCACTTACTCTGTTCATTCTGATTCATTTTATTTTTATATTTTTAAGACAATATAAATGGTTCATTTTCCATTGGAAACTACAAGATCTCGACCCAAACTTACAGATCGGGCTGTTTATTAATTGTTATTAACTACTAATGCAAATATTTACACGACTACAGTCCTTGGCAAGAAAATCTACCACTTTTTAAAACTTTTCCTCATTCGTCAGGGCATGGTGTCACCATGATTGTATTTTTCTAAATATGATATTGATTTATTTCCATGTATAGAAGTTAGCTGAACACATTTTACTCAAGTTACGAAATCTCATTATATAGATTATGACATTCTGGTAGGAATAAAAATGTAAAATAGTAGACCTAAAAGTTTGCCAAGATGTTTTGGCAGTTTGTCGAAATTGTTTTTGTAGTTGGTAATTTATTGCATACATTTATATGAAATATGCATTGTGTTTGTGTTGTTAAAATAGTCAAATACTCTTATTGAGATTACAACTTTATTACCTATAGTATGTTACCTATTTCTCTATACCTAACAATAGCATTGTAATGGTATGGCCTATAAAGGCATGTTACTGGTTTATTCACATATTGCTCCTTCCCGTTTCGCCCATTTCCAATTCCCATTTACCAACTTCCCCTTTGAATCAATGCATTATTTTATTGTACCAAATGTAATAATAATGAAAGAATATTCTTTTAAATTGCATTTAATTAGGTTTTAAGCTTTAAATGGGTGTGTTTATTTTGGTGCCGTGCCTTACATAGGCTCGCTTATTTTAGTTGAAACCTTCAAAATAAGTAGGGAAAATATTTCTCTACATAGGCTACTGATGTTTATTTTCCTTAAATCCGTACATTAGTTTTCCAATATTTACAAAAATCAGACAAAAAAAAACGGGGCGACTGTAAAATGTCATCTTTACTATGTCAAACTACGACGAATTTCGCCTTATACCTTGACTACAATATCCACCTTTCTTGTATCACATAATGCAGCGATTTGATTGAATTGTGACGCCAGCGGATACAGCCAACCAGAATCCTCGACAGAAAGACCGTTAACATTTGCAGACTTTCTGTCGATAGTTATTTGACGTGTTCATCTTTTAGATTTGTTGCTTTTAGTTTGTAAAAGTCTCCTTCCTATTATCATCTTGAATAATCCCATACAACCGGTTGTACAAGGAAGGTGGTGTTACTCAATGTCATGGGAAATAAACAGTTAAGCTATAATAAAAATTTGTTTCTTTGATTTTCTCTGAACTAAAGGGTGTATATAGTTTGACGAAAAGAAAATTGGATTGAATATAATTGGACAGATATTAAAGGAAAAAATAGAGTGATAGCCTAAGTTTGTACACAGGGAAGATTTTAAAAAGAAGTAATACCAACAGAACGTCATCTTGGCTGCAAGACCTCAGCATTTAGTGAAAATAGGTCTTTACAGCTCAAGGTGGACGTTGGGTTCCTGAATTTATAAAAGATTGTCAATTGCTCACCTTAAATGTTTAATGCTTCCACACGTTAGTGGTAGTTCCTGTTTTCATTTTGCCAAGCAATTCGATCATAACCATCGATTTTAAGAAGAAATATTGAGTTGGAATATCAAATTATGAGGTCATATTCAGAATATTTATAAATCTATTTACAAGGAGAACGTGTCATAAAATTCCAAAGAGTTAATATCTCAGCAAATCCCTCAGGATTACTTAAAACCCCAATTTCCATGATAAAGCCGAAAGAACCAAGAATTGTATGATGCAGATATATCGATTATCGGTTATAGTATTTTAAATAAAGGCATAAAATGTTATTTGATGTCCGTCGATGAACTTCAACCTAGACTATACCTATGACCATTTCCAAAACGGAACATCGTACGTCAAAACATTTCTTTTTGATCAACTGATTCTCGTCACCTCCGCCTGTTATTGACACAATTATTGACACAATTATTGAGACTGGACGACACGATCCCTTGAAAGTTGCTCATTTAACAGAAAATTATCATCCATTGATTGTAACGAATACGAACGCATAGAAAAACGTAATGTAATAGCAGCTTATCAAATCGCAGTAATGATGTACTCCAAACCGCTCGTATAATATTATCATACCGCGTTGGCTTACCGAAATGAGCAGAATAACATAGCTTATCTTTGTTTTGATTAATTTATAATGATATGTAATGATGGCCGTCTTCATAGAATTTAAAATGTTATGATGCCCGTCTACATTATATTAGGAAAGTACTGACACCCGTCTTCAGAGAAGTTTAAAAGTAATGACGTCTATTTGAGAAAAGGAATGTAAAATCAATTCTTAAGTTGATACAAACGTCGCTACTATATAACTGTATAACATATATACACTATTATACGATGTCAAGTAGAGGATATAAGTAATTAAAATGTCCCACCCAGTAAGGAAACAGGTTTCAATCAAATTGGAAAGATTGGTGACAACCTAATTACTCTGTTATTATTATTCATTATACGAACACTACTGACCTAATCTTCAGGAGTGAAAGCATAGACTTGTAAGGTCATTTCATGAAGGGTCCGTGACTTTTTTTTTAAATCGTCCTTTCTTGAGACTCCGCTATCTATAGAATTAGTAAGTTGGAGGTATATTTGAAGGGATTAGGCGATTTTCGTGCAGAGAAGTACCTCTGAAGACTATGTACATATTGAAGATCCAAATCAACCCCCGAAAATGACGAATCATGCCTTTTGGAAAAGAGTAGGAAGAATGAGAAAGCATTGTGGTCAAGTTGGTCTCACACTGAAAACAAATATTAGGAAAGAAATTTTATTTGGTTAGCATAATTTTCAAATTTAAATTCAATTTACAATTTCCTGCCAGTTCAATTTTTTAACTTTATAATTACAAAATGTTTTATCAGTAGATATTTTGATGGATGGAAATCAACAATCATCAATTACAAAAGTAATTACCTCCAGGCTTATTAATATTCAAATATAGAAACTTGTAACCCTTAACCCTAAAAATTATGACAAGACAAACTAAACAGGTAAGAGCTCAGACTCTTCAAAAATGAAGGGTTAATACACCCAGTTGCATCAAAGTTTTATGTGGTAAAAAGCGTAATCATGCCCTGCCAGGTTATAAACATGTGACACAGTGATAGTATTAAAATGCAAATAATGATTTATGGCCTCTGGAGAAGGTTTGCCTTGATTTGTTTTAAAGTAAAAAATGAAACGGACTGCTTGTTTGAATAAACATATTTTGGTTCGAATATATTTCAATGATGTAATACTCTACACTCTAAGCTCAACTGAAATTGTCAAATCATAATAAAGAAATAATAGCACAATTAAATAAATTGAACAAAAAAAAATTGTTAACTCAAGAAGAGACAATATAAATTAGTTGATATCCTGTGGAGACTTTCTTGCTATTTTCTTGTATTTCTACTATTTGTTTATCGAAATCTATATGGAATACAGAATTATCAGGAATTTTCACTTTTCCTTCTTCCTGATTATGGAAGTTCGGCATCTTTCTGTGACCAGTTTCAGGATCTTCATATCTAAGAATCTTTATATTTTCAGCATCTTAAAAAAAGAGTCCTGAATTAAAATACTGGAAAGGGAATCACATGAATAAATCTGACTCCAAACTAGCAGATTGTAACAGATAGCAGTGAGTAACCATTGATCTCATGTCTAAGAACATAACATTGCTTGCATATTTTTGGAGCATGATAAAAATGTTTAAATTACTTGTTCAAGGTACTCTGTAAATGTAGCAATGTTTTAAAGTATGACTGAAAACATTTTTCATCTAAAACTGAAGGGTTGTCTATGGTCATGACAATCTAATTCAAATTTACATGAATTATTGATGAGACAATTAAATGCCTAAAATAATTTTAATTCTTCCACTTCATATACCATTTTGGAAGTAGTGGTTCGCTCATTCTTTATCAATCTGAGCCCTGTTCCTCAAAATATTAACTGAAAATTAGCATTTTTCTTCACTTAACATGCAAGTTTAGTCCTACAATTTTTTTGAGAAACAGGCTCCAGATTTCTACCTGCTATATGTTTCTGACTGTATACCAACCAATAACTGTCAAACATAACTATCCTGCTTATAATGTTGGCAAATTTCAGAATAGTAGCAAATCAAAACCAAAAATCTTTAGTACGGATCACAGATTAAACAGATAGTGTAATACAACTCACCTTTTATCTTGGAGCGTTCTAACTTTGATAATCTAGACTTTATTTTACTAGTTGTATCATTTTGAAAGATAGGTAGAGATATTTCAAATAAACCAGTAGATTGTTGAGGATTGACAAATCTTACTCTGACTGAAGGCTGAAAAAAACAGTCACTGTCATTTTTATCTTTTCTTCAAATAAAATAAACTAAAATAGTCAGCCGAGCCAATATTGGTATTTATATATCATCATTTATGAAGTTTTTTAAATTCAATCATTATTAAATGAGATTGCAGGTGATTTAGATAATGATGATGTACCAGGCATTTAAGGCTGATTAGTTAAATACAATACCTGTTCAGTGAAAGTCATGAAAGGTTTTCCTGGACAGCATTCTTCTTTCACCTTATCATCTGCCTCTTCAGAATATCTTATATCAATTCCTTCCAACTATAACATATATCACAATATTATATCAATTCCTTCCAACAATAACATATACCACAATATTATATCAATTCCTTCCAACTATAACATATACCACAATATTATATCAATTCATTCCAACTATAACATATACCACAATATTATATCAATTCCTTCCAACAATAACATATATCACAATATTATATCAATTCCTACCAACTATAACATATATCACAATATTATATCAATTCCTTCCAACTATAACATATACCACAATATTATATCAATTCCTTCCAACTATAACAAATACCACAATATTATATCAATTCCTTCCAGCTATAACAGATATCACAATATTATATCAATTTCTTCCAACAATAACATATATCACAATATTATATCAATTCCTACCAACTATAAAATATACCACAATATTATATCAATTCCTACCAACTATAACATATATCACAATATTATATCAATTCCTACCAACTATAAAATATACCACAATATTATATCAATTCCGACCAACTATAAAATATACCACAGTATTATATCAATTCCTACCAACTATAACATATATCACAATATTATATCAATTCCTACCAACTATAAAATATACCACAATATTATATCAATTCCTACCAACTATAACATATATCACAATATTATATCAATTCCTACCAACTATAAAATATACCACAATATTATATCAATTCCTACCAACTATAAAATATATCACAATATCATACCAATTCCTACCAACTATAACATATATCACAATATTATATCAATTTCTTCTAACTATATTACATCACAATATTATATCAATTCCTACCAACTATATTATATCACAATATTATATCAATTCCTACCAACTATATTATATCACAATATTTTATCAATTCCTTCAAACTTAAAAAATATATCACAAATTCCTTACCTCTAAGGTTGAAACCAAGTATTTTAGATTAACTTCTAATACTTCCTTTTCATTATATTCTGTTGTAAGATTGAATGCTTTTACTCCACATTTAGAAAAGTTTTCCTGGAAAGAAATGTTATAGATTCAAACATATTGTAAGGTCATATCACAGGCATATGGCGTAGTTTATTAACAATATGAAGAAGGGCATCATCTTATTTGTTACTTTCTATTTGGTAAGTGCTTGTATACATGAACATTAGGGAAAGGGCTTTAAAATTTAAATTTTTTAAATTCAAACTGAAAAAATTATTTAAGAATTATTAATGATATAAGCTTATAATGAGAGTATTTAGGTACGAGATGACATGTTATCTTGTGTTCAAAAAGTTGAAGTCGATACTGGCTGGAGATTTATAATACCAGTATTGTTGATGTAGTGTTAATGAATGCAACATATTTTACCTTTAATATCTGAACAAAAGGCATGACTTTCTTGTTATATTTCTTCAATTCTGGTTTTGAATGGAGAGCTCCTGCTATTACCTTATTATCTGGCATTTCTTTCTTTTCCTACAAATAAACATAAAAATATTTACAGATTAAGATAAATTGAATTGATTTTAAGAAATCATAATCTGCACCTTTTAAGCTAAGAAATACATGCATTGCCATGGAGTAACCAATGAGGGAAATTTTACAAAAAAACAATATGAGATCATATTCTATGCTTTCCAAAAGAAATTTATTGTGCACATCATGTACCCTTTATAATGTTCTATGCATGGATTGCACTAAAGACATGGATGTAAGTTAGCAACCCCTTAACTTGCTGTTTGACATTGGCTTTGATAATTATCACAAGGTTTCAGTACGGTATAGATATAAGAGATTGTGTATATAGTATATATATATATAAGAGATCTACTGTATTCAATCTTTATGAAAAGACAGAAATTTAAGTTGGTTACCTCATACATCTGTTTTAAAGTTGTAATAACTGTCATCTGCCATGGTGGGTATGTTTTAGCTACCCATATAGTACCATGAGTAGGAGTAATTGCTACTTTCTGTAATGTATAGATATATAATAACAAGACCCAAAGAGAAATCATTATTTTCATTTCATCAACAAATAACTTGTAACATACATGACTTGTTGAAATACGTCACAAAGAATAGACAAAGAATAAAAATTCTTAAGACTAATTAATATCAATGTTCGCCACTACAGCCTACAATTTTCATTTTCAAGCGTTGAGAGGTACTTGACATGCACAGCCTGAAGCTCAAGTGGACTTCCATTATTGTGTCATCCAAAGGACCAGACATTTTTCAATGTGGATTAAATACAATACTGACAGGAGATTGGAAAATTAGATCATCCCGACCTAGGTTAGGATTGAATAGGATGAAAAGGATAGTATTAGACTCCTATTTCAAACATTTTTTTGGGACTAATTGTCAAAGAATATCATCTACAAGGAACATTACCTTTCCTTTTCCTGGTGCCATAGCTGTTTTTAATCGTAGTCTAAATGAGTGTGTAGACTCTGTTAAATAGGCTGAAGATTGTATTAATATATTATCTATAGGTCCTTCTACTGGCCATCTACTCCTCATAATACTCTCTTTCTGTAAATAGTCAATGTATCAAAATTACTATTCTGCATCAAATCATAATTCATGCTATGAAATTGAATAAAGTGATTTTTACATCCTATTATCCTACAAATTATTTAGCTGAATAAATGGGGCAAGATTTGTAAAAAAAAGTAATTTCACTTTCTAAATGTCATAGCATAGTGGAGAGTATTCAAAATTACAGTAAAAGGAGTAACAACTTACCTGTCCCATTAAAGCCCAGATATGTTCACAAACATGAGGACAAATAGGACTCAATATCAAAACTTGATTACATATAAACTGAAATACTAGATCTATATGCATTCCCTTTATTTCTACTTCTCTATATGTATCTCTTAAAGCCTGAAATATACAAACAGTTTATCACATGAAATGAATTTGACTTTGAAACCCATTTTTGTACTGCAGATTGGGCAAATAATATTTGACAACTCTATTCAGATTGCAATGACAGATATATTGCCAGGTAAGTGGTATTAGCAGTTTTGGACTTTCTGTCAAGACATCTTTTACATACATGTCTGTATTATAAAGGGCCTAAAATAGAACACACTTAAAGCCTTTCCAGATCAGCCCCTCTGCCCTGTATCACTGACACTAAATTGTCTGTTTATTAGCTTCACAGACAAGAGGATGTCAATTTCAGCTAGCCAATGTTTACCTACTACTCAGAAAACTTGCTATAAATTTTACCAAAGTGGCTTATTTGAATGTTAATGCTAGATAACACCAAGGATCTATCTTCATGAAACAAATGATTAACTTACTGACCTGGAATTCAAAGAATCCCGTTCTTAAAGCTTCTTTAAACATATACTTCTCATAATAGTCTCCAGTTTCTTTCATAGCTTTATTCATTTCACTGTAACAAAATATCAACATTATTATTTGTTTGTATTTGGACTGAAAACTAGAAACATATCCAAATTTGATTAATTTCTCAGACAAAAATTGGTCATTTCCCACAATTTCCATAATCACATGTAGATCATTAATTGAAAGGAAAATGAATCTGATTGGATGATAAGGCTCTGTCATGCAGACGATAAAACAAGCAGCAACAAATCAAAATGGTTTGATATAATAAATCCTGTCAGCAAGTCAAAAATCTTGATGTGGAAGCACAGGCACAGGCAACAAAGACTGTTTATCTGCTAGCAGAATTAACATCAGATATCGGAATATTCCTGTTCAATGAGTTAGCGGAGTCATACATTTGAAAGTAAATTTCCAAAACTAACTGTCCTAAAGATTATATACAAAAACCAATGTTGGCAGCATGAAAAAAAAGATATTTTTCTGAACTACTAAAATAAGTACCTTAAAAAGACCTTGTCATTAAAAGTATATTCACTAATAGGACCTGATCTTAATGTAAGTTTGATAGATAATATTTCTTTCACCCATTCTAAAAACGTAAACAATCTTAATAATCCAGCATCGGCCATTTTCTCCACAAAATTAGCATCTTCTATACCATCTCCAGCATCAGCAAGTGAAAATCTCATTCCTGGAAAAATAACGGTTTATATGGTATCGTTGCCTTTCCAATCAAGTTTTACTTTCTTGGCAGATTAAGGTTAGATGGTTGGCATGGAAAATTTTGACGTTATTGACAAAATTGATCCTTCAACTGGAACAATTTCAAATTCATCAAAATCTAACTGGATTAATCAAAACTGAAATTTTGTGCAAGTTGCTTATGAAATTGTTCAATCTAAATTAAAGCCCTGCTACAGTTATCAGTATAATATTTAAAATACTTACCATCAGCTGAGTATTTATATATAGCATCTTTTAATGTTAAATAGTTACCAGTTGATTTTGACATCTAAAATAAATATTACATACTCTATAGAAAATACAGATAATTTACATCATAAGTATATAATATGAAGATGTTAAGCTAAACCTTCTTGGACCTAGAATTGATGTTTAGTTTGATTCCAATATGACAATGTGAATTTGACACCTCAAATAAAAGTAGTATTCACCTTTTCTGAATTTAGTAACAGATGACCATTGGCACGGATTCCTTTCGGCCATTTTGAACTGAAAAAAATAGTAATAGTTAGAGACATAATGTATTTCAGAAGTGTAAGTTGAGTTTAAATAAAAGTAGCAGTCAGAAACCATTTGAATTTTAAGCAAAAAGTATGATGCAACAATCTATGTTAAATGACACCAGGCAAAGCCTCAAATGCAAATCAGATACTCAATTATGACAAAATCGAATGTAGAAAAGATTTAGATGGACAGCTAAATAGTAGGCCTAAGTGTAAAAGTCGTTTTTGCAAACTATCAAGTTTGTGCAAAAGCCATCTAGTAAGTGTAAAAGCCATCAAGTTAGTGTTAAAGCCATCAAGCTAATGTAAAAGTCATCAAGTTAGTGTTAAAGCCAACAAGTTTGTGTTAAAGCCACCAAGTTAGTGTAACAGCCATCAAATTTGCATAAAATACATCAAGTTCGAATAACAGCTATCAAGTTAATGCCAAAGCTATCAAGTTTGTGTTAAAACCAACAAATTAGTGTTTAAGCCATCAAGTTAGTGTTTAAGCCATCACGTTTGGGTAAAAGCTATCAACTTACTGTAAAAGCCTTCAAGTTGGTGATAAAGCCCTCAAGTTTGTATAATAGCCATCAAGTTTGTGTAAAAGCCATCAAGTTTGTGTAAAAGCTATCGAGATAGTATAAAAGACATCAAGTTTGTGTAAAAGCTATCAAGTTTGTGTAAAAGCCATCAAGTTTGTGTAAAAGCTATCGAGATAGTATAAAAGACATCAAGTTTGTGTAAAAGCTATCAAGTTTGTGTAAAAGCCATCAAGTTAGTGTAAAAGCCATCAAGTTTGTGTAAAAGCCATCAAGTTAGTGTTAAGGCTATCAAGTTAGTGTAAAGGCTATCAAGTTAGTGTAAAAGACATCAAGTTTGTGTAAAAGCCATCAAGTTAGTGTAAAAGACATCAAGTTTGTGTAAAGGCTATCAAGTTTGTGTAAAAGACATCAAGTTGGTGTAAAAGACATCAAATTTGTGTTGATTGTCATCAATTTTGTGTAAAAGCCAACAAGTTAGTGTAGAAGACATTAAGTTTGTATTATAGCCCTCAAGTTTGTGTAAAAGTAATTAAGTTTTTGTAAAAGCCATCAAGTAAGTTAAAAAGCCATGAACTCACCTATCTTCTGGCCAAATAGCACAATGATTATACATAAAATATGTTAAATGATTGGGTATCAAATCTTTTCCTGAACATCGTACATCTACTGGATACCAATAACTAAATTCATTCTTTAGTTTATCTAATGTAGCTTTAGGTATTTTAGTTTTCTTAGGAAATTTAGCAGAACTAAAGAAAATATAATCCCATACTTCATCTGTCATTTGGTCTGCTCTGAAATTACATATCAGTATTTGGTAATTTCCTCAAATTTACATTTAACACTGTTTTGGTTAAGAAAACAAATTCCTTACAATTTTCAAAAGGGTGGTAACTCTATGTATGCCTTTTCACAGCCAAACATTACCAAAACAGCCAAATACCAACCGAAAATTTTAAAATTTCAATGATTATGTTTCCAAAATAGCAAAAAAGACAATGTTTTTTTTTTATAAATGTCTTTTAAGCATGGTATGGCTCATAATTTTTTATGCGAAAATGTGGCTAGATTATCGCAATCTATTTTAGTCAGTGAGTAAACAAGTTTTTTAGCTTTTTCCCTCCGATTTCAGTAAAATTGATCCCCAAGCACACAATCTCAGTTAGAAACATCAATTAATCAAACAATAAGCATAATTTGACCAAGAAAAATAAGCAAAGGCAACTCTTGATCAAATACTAAGAAAACTTGGTGAGAGTCATAAAAATATAAAATCATAAATTGGTCATCAGAATCAGAATGTACCAACAAAAAGATAGTGTTTGAGATTATCTTGGAGCAGTTTTGAGATCTTTTAGAATGACAAAGCTAGTTGTCTGCAGATATAAAAGTACATACTTGATATTAGCTGGTCCAACCTTGCTACCATCTACTACACCACCTTGTAATAGATGAGCTACTGTATAGAATGACATGTATATTGTGGAATCTGATAGAGATTCTATCAAATACTGTGGATCCCAAGGCAACTTAGTACCTGAAAATACAGATTTATAATCTTGGAATATTTCAAATGTACTGTCAAAGATTACTCTGAATGTCAAAGTCAAGGTCAAGATGTCAAGCAAAAATGCTGCTTTATCACTGGAGATAATAGTGGGTGTCTCATACAGAGCTAACTAAGCATACTAAGCAAGCTAACCATGTGACTCATAAAGCAAATTTAACCATCCTCACCATTTTGGCGAAGTGGAAAAAATTGCCCACTGTATTCCCAAATATGATTAGTTGGTAACCGTGAGGACCACTCAAAGTTCTACAACATTTATTCTTGTGTTAAAAGAGCAAGATTGTTATGAAAAGTTCCCTTACCTAAACCGTATGATCTTGAACAAGCATACTCATGTAACCAATCTACGGTGGCCATTAAGTTTTTCCTAGTATCATCTGTAAAAGTTTCTAATTTATTGATAGCTGTTAATGTCTCTTGTTTCCATTTCTCTTCACCATAATCTAAATACCTATAATATATAGAAATATTAAAGCGTTATATTACTTATATATCACATTTTTTATTTCAAATGGATTTTTATCTTAACTTAAAAATCAAAAGGGGGTTTTACATCCTATTTTTTTTTATCTGAGTGGGCTAATGATGACAGGCAATGTCATGCAGTACACAATGAGAGATTGTTTTTCAATTTCCATCTGTCAAAGGATTTATTAAGTTCAAAGCCTGCAGGGCTTATCTCTTTCAAAAGACAGGATGCTATTTCAAGGGCAACCACATTGACAGGTTAAAATCAAATGGAAAATATGCAGGTGGTAACTCAATCTATAGTAGAGTCAAAGACCATACCCCTAAGTTAGTGAGAAAGCCTTATTCAATCCTATATCAAACTGTTAAATAATCATAAAGACATACCACTGATCACACAATGCTACAATACATTCATCATTAGATCTAGACATAACTAATTTTTCTGGTTCTTGATACACCACAGCTTCTTTCTAAAAAAAGAATTAAAAATAGAACACTTACTAATGATGTATTGTTAAAAATAAGACAAGCAGCAAATATTTTTTTCCCTATCAAAACACATCACAGTTATCATTATCATTATTATAGCAGAGCTTACATTCAGTACTATCCTTGGTTGGTGTGAATTTATCACAGTCCTAAAAGTTTGTTGAAATTCATCCAAAAATTGATTGTCAAAAATCAGGAGAAACAATCATCAACTTATCATCGCACAGCCAATTTGGAATGTTGTAGTACTGACCTAAAGAATTATCACTTTTATTGATGTAAGGCATGCCACATGTTTTCATGGGAATCGGTGAGATAGGTGTGTTCGATTTCTTGTTCCAGTGATCTTAAATATGATTTCATCTGATAGAACATGACACATGTAAAGCACTGTGAATTGAACATTTCCTGGGACGCTTTGCAATTTTCAAAAATAAATATTAAAGAAGTTGTCAAAGATTTGAAGGATTTTCATATGGAAAATATACACTGTATCAACAGACTTAAGCATAGACTTACTCTATCAATCATTAATTTCTTCAGACTAGCTTTAACATCTTTAACTTTCTGTCCTTCATATCCTTTTACTACCATTACCTGTTTAAAAAAAAAGGGTGAAATAGACATATAATATAAAGTTACAAGCAATGCATCTAGGTAGCTCATTACGTATTTAGTAATTAGTCAAAAACATCAAACATTAACCTAAAGTAATAGGATAATTTAATCCAGAATTACAGCAAGAATGACATTTTTTAGGATGATCACTTGCTCTTTCCATTGACACCTAGCTTTATTTATTTATTATTTATTTTCATTTTGAAGTTCTAAGGATAGTGGTTGAACATGTTCCATTAACTTTGTTGATATCTGGACTAATAATCAAAAATAACATACCCCTTCATAAAAACCCTTCATATACACCATTTCTTTAGCTTCTTGTAATTTATCTTTATCATTCTGGGACTGTATCTTTAATTTATCACAGGCTACAATAGCTGAGAGAGTACCAAATTCTGGCACATCTATTATAGGTACCTATAATCAATGAAATATACTTTTTTTTTTAAAAAAAGGCTAAAGAAATATACCATTAAAAAATAAAATGAGAGTTCTATATCATAATTTTTGGATATAATGTGTGGCTAATAATGTAATACAGTGTGCAATGAAGGAAGTTCTGCCAAGACAGCTGCATTAATCTAATGTAAGTCTGTAACAATGTCCTTGTTAATTGTCAAGTATTGGGACAGAAAGAGTAGGAATTTAAAAGATGGCATTCTAGAGTACAATATTCCTTATGACAAAAAAATCCCAAAAAAACCCAACTCATTCCAAGCTTTTAACAAGAATCAATTTCTGATATTAAATCTTCTACCAGCTTAAAAAAATGTACAGCTTTTGGGAACAGAATGATACCTTATAATAAACATTTGGAAATGGTAATTAAAAAATACAAAAATATTTCTGAAGAAGTACTTACAGGTTCAAAAGGCAGGACCATTTCATCTGTTATTCCATACTTCTCTCTTAGAGGCTGATAAACACAAATATAAATATTAATTATTATCAAAGCAAATAAGCCATTGTATATGCACTGTTTTGGTATTGCTATACAACTATTCAATAGAAAACCAGAATTTCTATTATATAATAAGTCAAATGTAATGTTGGAATGTATATCATTATTAGAACTTGTTGGTGGCACTCACTTGGTGAGTTCTGAATGGTTTCCATCAGTTCCAATTTTGTCCATCAAATGGTAAGGAAGCTGATTTGTTAACATTCAGAATTTTCCCTTCTATTCCTTTCTCTGCCATGTTAAATTCTGTCTAGACCTACTTTTTTTGGTCCTAGAGGAATGTATTCTGATTTAACTTGTTTTATTGAACTTACAGTATATTCCATGAATCCTGAATGTGCAGAACTCACCAATTAAGCATCCGTCTATACTATATATAAACAAAACTTACTGCTTTTTTCTTTAAATCTCTAAGAGCTGCGAAATCATCAGGTGAATCTGAGGGAACACTAGTTACTACTCCAGTACCTGTATTTACAAATGATAAGTTATCTTGACTATAATCATATAGGTCATTCAAAATATATTTTTTAACCTTACAGATATGAAACGAAAAAGAAATTTTGTTCATGATTTGGCTGATGTGCAAAACCATGCAGTGTACAATAACAAAAATCTTCTCAGGACAGAAACATTAGCTGACTTTATCTCTTACTATAACTCACATCATAAAGCTATGGCATAGAAAAATATTATATAACATATAAATCAAATCTACTGTTAATCAATTCAATCTGTGACTTATAATATATATATATAAGAAGGGAATACCTTTATCTTCTTTAATAGTTAACATTGGTAACGTATAAATAACATCATAACATGTTAATGGCCCTGATAACTTTATACCCATAATATCCTACAAGAAATTTAAAATAATATAACAGAACACTGAGCTACAATACTTTATATAGTGCAAAATATAACATTACACTGAGCTACATATAATACATAATATCATGCAAAATATTTAACGTAATATAACACTAAGCCATAATACATAATATACATTAAAAAAAATATCATAATATAACATAAGATAGTGGACCACAGCATGCGGATGGTAAAAACGAAACATCCATTTTAAGTTTCATCAAAATTGGTTGAAAACTAAGAGAGTAATAGCATAATCAAGAATTTGGGTCAAGGGCAATAACTCTGCTTCTAACGGTCGAAAATAGCTCAAATTCGAACTTGATCTTCGTTTTTTGAATATGTATACACATATCCTACAGGATAAATTATATTACTGAGATATACATAATGTATAACAGAATATTGAATCATATACATTATAATGAAACAATTCAACCAATAGATAAATCCTAAACATTACATGAAATCCAAAATTTAGACAGACATGTCAATAATAATGCATCAAAAACATATCAAAGAGCTGCTTTATTTTGAACATGGGCATCCCCTTTTAAATATATATTTTTTCATAAAAATAGGTTGAAAACTGCATAGGCAAAGCATTTAGCAATAAACAAATGACAATTTTTGTCACAAAAAAATAACACAAGCAAGATTAACGACTAACGTACCTGACCAATTAAATCTACCAAGACCTCAAATTGACCATTACTTTTAGTAAAACCTTGGTATGACATATTACGTGCAGCACGAGTTGTACAAATAAATACTTGATTATCAATGATGTCTACTGCTACATACTTCATATCAGGTCTAATCCAACAGTTAGTCTGTCCAAACATAGTCTCTGGTCTTAATGTAGCAGCTACTAAATAGATCTTCTTTTTACTTAGTTTTCTAGAATTGATATAGATTTAATTGAAATGAAATTGTTATGCTAGGAAGTTCAATTTAAGCTATCTGTGTCACTTTTCAAAACAAAAAATCCTACATTCAAGATTGTAAAGTTGAAAATGCCATGGAAGTTGGGAAAGTATAACTTGGCACCACTACTTGGAATCAATAGCAATCCTCCAGACTAGAAAACAAAGGTATTAGCCATAGGGTCACATCAGCTACTAATTGAATCGTCAATATGAACATTAAATTATAATAAAAATTAAAACTTACTGTAATTTTGGTGGTAAAGGATCTAATACTTTCAACTTAATTAAGGTATATTCTTGTGGTCCCACACCCTACAATATCAGAAATAGATGAGTAAGATTCTGGCCAGTCAGAGGATGGAAGCAAGTGTTTAAGTGTCCAATCTGTAATAGTAACTATGACAGTTAGACTTAAATTTTATATTTTTGGATATGGACTATTAAGGAGGCTTCAAGGATATCTAAATACTTCAAAGATAAAAGAATTTTAAAAAATTAAGCTCTTAGTATTCCATTCTGACATCACAGTGAGTCATTGAGATTTAGAGATGGCCTTATCTATTCGTTGGTTTAGTCTTTAGTAATCAGTCTGACAGGCTTTTTCCTACATAAAAAATCTGCAGTTTCCGTCCTGTTGCTATTAAATGGACACAACAAACATGTCTTAGGAATAAGTAGCTCTGCTTACTTCGTTTTTTTTCACCCAATAATGCGGAAATGAACAGGCAGCTGCTGGAATGTCAAATGACATCAAAAGTAATTCCTGTAAATCTCATAATAGATTCTACATTATATGAATATATAGATAAATATGGCACTAACCTCTCCTGACTGTCTGTCATGATCCATACAAGGTTGATTATCTTTAGGTGAAAATATGGTATACCTTTAAAGAGAAATGATAATAATTGAAATTTATTTCATTGAGCACCTTGAAATAGTCTTGAAAAAAAAAATCCTAAACTAGACAATAAACAATCTAATAAGAATATTCACAACGTCTCCAAATAACCCCATTTAGCTACCTTCATCTAACTTGACTACCAGTAGTAAGAAAATATTTAAAAAAAAATGGTATATAGGATTGCTTACAACATAAAAAAAATCTTAAGACATAATTAATTTTTGCACTATCATTTTCATCGAAGTGAATTAATTGATTGTGACCTAAAACTTACTCACAAATCCCTTGACAGATCAATATGGACCTTGTAATGCTTATGAAAAATAAATTACTACAATACCTTTTACCAAATTTGATCCTATCTCTAGCTTTTAAATGATTAAATTGCCAGCGAACAAATGAATCATAATATGGATTAGCATCAGTTGTTATGAATGATCTTCTCCAATCAACCTATAAATATAATAGCTAGTTTATAGTCTTGGTTGAATGAATGAATGAATGAAATTTGATAGTGCACAAAGCTAGATTGCAGGTACTAAGTGAGTTCTCAAGTATAGATCACAGAATGAGTCTCTGTGTTTTTGATTCTGATCTTCGGATGTCATCTCAAAAGCCCCTAATTTCAGTTAAACAAATTACATAAAATTGTCTTGGTTTGCCTCCAGTCACAATGATATAACTTGTTCACAAAATGTTTCATTAACTGGACAAAGGGCTGGAAAGAGTTTGAAAAAAATGGCAGAAGATTTTGAAAAAATCGAAATAAAATAACTAAGAATATTCACTGATAAAATAGTGTTCAATATATCAATTGTAGAGCGATATATAGAAATAGAAATTTCTTAATGTTCATATTTTCTTGTCTATAAACTTCAAAGCAAGAAAAACTGAAGCTAATAACTCAACAATTACCTACCTTTATCCCCATTCCTTTCAAATCATTGATAGCATGTGGTGGGAAGTATTTCAACCAATGAGCAGGATCAGCAAATTCAGCTATTTCTTGATCAGATAAACCTAAAGCCTTCATTATCATCCATTGATATTTTAATCCTCCTGTTTTAGCTAGAACTTTTCCCTACACAACATAAACAAATATTCTGATGATAATTGGATTATGAAGCACATTTTACATTTTTTGAGTATCACTCAAAAATTAAAAAAAACATTGCATACATTGTGTTCTGTAGAAAAAAACATGAAATACTAGTGTAAAACAAAAATCATTTTTTCAATTATGAAATTATTTGCCTACTAGTGCTAAATATGACCAAGCTTGAAAAATCAGCTTTTATTAGTAGGCCTCCTACAGATATGGATAACTATAGTTACCGTTTTATAATCTCAGCAACATAAAAAAAAAAGTCCGAATGGAGCATCAGAAGTAAGTAAATAACAAAAATAATACCTTCTTTCGTTTTGATTTATCAGCTATAACTGATTCTACATCTTTCTTGACAGTTTCTGTTGGTTCCTCTTCTACAGGGAATACTGGTGGATAGCCATATACTTCCATTTCACGTTTTAATTTATCAGAACAAGCCTAAATAATTGATACAAAATGGTATGACAATGAAAACTGTTTTAAGTGATCAATGCATGAACTGCAGAAATTAAACCTTTCTCATGGGTAGGGCAATGAGAAAAGCCAAAAAAATTTCATAACAAATGATTTACATAATATTGCTTAACATAATGTACAAGATAAATACATTATAGGCCTACCTTGATTGGCATACCAGTACAATGTAAACCAAATGGGAACAGACATCTTTTACCAATTAGTCTTTGATAACCCATTGCAAACTGAAAAAAAAATATGTACGGAAAACTTAAAATTTCAAGTAAACACAATGAAGTATACCATTTAGGTAATATGATTTGAAAATAAATCATGTCGAACCACTGTGAATATTATACAAAAATAGTTATAATTAATGGGTGCCAGTCTTGTGACAAAAGGTCTCTGAACACTGCACAACGTGACTACATTCAATGAAGATAAATAATCCGGATAAAAGACATATCTTACCTCACATTTAGACAAAGAAAAAGTATGTCCTAAATGTAATCTACCATTCATGTAAGGATAAGGAAAAGTAGCAAGATATTTTTCTTGTCTGAAAAGAAAAAGTTCCATAAAAAAAAATGAAAATTATAATGTCCAGTTTGTCAAGCACAAACAGATGTCTTGAGCTGAAAATATTTGAAAGATTTTGCTTGTTGATTTGTTGCAATATGTCATATCAATAGTATATGTTAAAGACATTTAATAAGTAGGGCTACTTAACATTCTCCTTTTTTTGTCGCATTTGCCATTTTCAAAAACTTAATACAGAAAATGGCAAATCCAACAAAAAATGGCAAATGTGAAATAGCCCTACTTATTAAATGCCTCTTATTACTAATTTAAAAAATGTATAAATAGTACTATAATTATCCAAATTGACATTTGTGCTTCTTTATTTTTGTTTATCATTACTCTCCTTTAGAAGATGTAACATATTGTTAACAAATTTTCATTTATTTCATAATATATATGGGTATCAAAATTCAAATCCTGGTAAAAGTACAATTGTGAAGTACTATACATACTTGGCCTCGGGTGTTCCTGCAGCAGGAGCATCTTGTTCAAATATTTTCTCTTCTTCCCATCTCTCTTGAACTTTCTTCTGAATATCTAACAACTCAGTAAGCTTGGCTGTACTCTTTCTTTCCATTTTTACAGCTTCCCTTCAGCACTATTTAACATTAAAATTTGGATAATTACAAAATTTACTGTTAATGTAGTAATCCCTTTGCATCATATCCTTTCCCATAACATTGAAATCTTGATTGTTAATAGCAGGGAGTGAAAACTTTGCACATGTCCACCTAATGTTCTGAACTAGGTTATTACATATGGAAATGAGCCTCAAGTCGTAGGTCAACTGAAAATCACCCTGAGCAGTGCATGCATTTCGTAATATTGTAACAATATTTTCAAACCACAATCTAAAACTATTAATACTATTTTAATTATGACATCATTATTGTTACATATTGTATTAGTTATTGCTGTTGGACAGAATTTTCAGCACTTTGTAAATAATTACAGTACAGTCGAGTAACCTAATTTCGTGGAAACCTATTATTTGTGGATTTCCGGAAAGGATTAATAATTTACATGAGCGACCTTGCGCGACCTCCGCATTAGTTTGTTTTAATAAACATGGGTTTTCTGTACAATATCAGCTAGTAGAATGAATCCAGTAGTTTCAAGCAAGGTAAAATGTATTAATGTATACTTTGACAAATACAAAATGGCGGATTTCAGTTATTACCAAACGTCACCATTTTTTATCGGCCGAATTTCCTTATAATCCCTAGCCGTAATCGGAATTCCAAGTGTCGTCTGCTAGAATGTAGTCCAACGAATGAAGTCACGTGATCAAGTAGCGGATTCCGTGTAAGCAGAAAATTTATATGGAACACAAAGTGGACCATATTCTTATGTAGTTTCTGTTACTTTTAGCAATAAATCATGCTACATATATTAATTTGTCAGTCACTATTTTTTTTTTAAAATCGTGGTTCTTTGAAGGAATTGTCACTAGTGATAATGAATTGATATTAAAGATAAATTAAGTTAATTATACCACCCGGTATCCATACAACGTGTTTTTCTAGACTTATTTATAGTTCAAACATTGTACACGAAAATAGGTGACGCATTCTGCCGCCGTTGCCGAGTTGGTTGCTCATGAAATATGGGTCAAAGTGAAGAATTCATAAAGAAAATCGAAACAAACCAATTTTAATTATTTTGTAGAATTTCTGAGGAAACATCTAAGACATAAAAAAAAAATTTCGTTTTTTTAACTTTGACGAAATTTGGTGTTGAACCCTTATATCCACGAAAATAGGTTACACCACTGTACAACTTCAATGACAATATCAATTCAAAATTCAAAACCATATCAGCATCCGCTAGTAGCGAACGTTTACTTGTCATCTACCTACCTACCTACCTACCAATTCAAAATCCAGGTAATTAGGTCTACTTAACATGAGCTTTCTGAGAAGCTCTGCGACTTAGCTGTTGTAATAACCGTAACTACAATTCCTGTTTTCAATAGGCATAGCCTCTGTCCAGTGAAGACGAATATAATAATGCAAATTGCAATTGATGATCAACGACCGTCACTCAACAATATGCCACATTCAATGATTGACTACAAATAGCTCAATTCAACGTAGCTCAATACTTTTGTTACAACTTACAGCTATATTTAGGAAGCTTAGAAAGCACTAATTTCCACTGTTTTTGTTTTATTTCATCAACAGCGTAATGATGAAACTGCTTGGTAAAGTTTACATGTGGAGTATTTTGATAGATTGATTTCCGGCTGTCGTAAATAAGATAAATATTTTTTGGAAGTATTATATCTAATTATTAGACATACGGAAAGAGATTTGAGATTTGAACAATTTCATCTTACCCATTTAAGGGTTTTATTATTATTTTTCAATTAGTATTCTTATATTTTACTCTTTTTTTTTACGACAAACGGAAAACAGTTTATCGTTTATACTTTTTTTGATTTTAATGATTAAAGAGCAAAGGAAACTGAAAGTAGAGTAAACAAAACGATGTCAGATTTTGACGAAAAAAGTGGGGCTGTGTCCTCCAGAACTGAATGGGGACATTGGTTTCAAACTTTAGAAGAAGTGTATATAGAAATAAACGTCAACCCAGGCACCAAATCCAAAGATATAAAGTGCAATTTTCAGAATAAACACCTGCATGTTTCAGTGAAAGGACAGGTGATGATTGATGTACGTTTGAAGGACGGTTAGTTAAGTATAGTCAGTATTTTTGTGCTTGAAAAATCAATGTGATTTTATGCAGTGCATAGATTTATCTACTAGTGCATAGCATTTGTCTATGATAAACTGTCTTTCTGTGATTGATTATGTTTCAAATTTGTTCAAATATTTTAAGTTATTGATATATACTTTCTACTTTCACTTCAGGGAGAATTTCCAGAGCCAATTCATGGGGATGATGGATTGTGGACACTGGGTAAGTGGACCACATGTCTACAAAATTGTTTTAAACTGCTGTCAAGAGAAATAAATCCTTAACTGCACGAGAGCTCAAATATTTGATATTAAGCCAACAATTCATCAGTGAACAAACAAATTTCTTTTTTAAGAGTTGAAATCAAAAATGGTTGAGAAGTTCCTGTGGTTTTATTTTTCAGAGGATGGTAAAATCATTAGAATATGTTTAAGTAAAACCTTTACAACACCAGATCATTGCTGGAAGTCTTTACTAGTTGGGCAGTATGAAGCTAATCCTTTAATTCATGACGAGATGCAGAAAAAATTAACTTTGGAATCTTTCCAGAATAAGGTGATTTACCATTTTGTTTTGTAACGGCTCAAGTCTTTCTCATGATATTGGAAAAAGGTTCACAAATAAAAGTTCTACATTATGTTTTTTGGGATTTCAATTTTATATTCAACTTAAGCATTGCATATGATTGTTTTGAACACCCTGCGATTGGGTTGGCAACTTCACATTCCTGTTAGAGGGCCTGTGTGTACAAATATCATTAATTGGTTTGTAATTTGCTATCTTTATATTTCAGAATCCTGGATTTGATTTCAGCAATGCCAGTGTGTCAGGAAACTATCAAAATGGTGGACCAGATCTTCCATAATTTACAGTGCTGTGGCTAAAGCAGATATGCATTTCTAATTTCTTCATATCATTACGCAATGAGATCAGTGCTGTTGAAAAAGCAGTTATGCACATACAGCTTCTTTGATGAGGAGGGTAAAACTAATATACCAAGCAGTCATGTGACTGGTAGATCGTTCTACATTGTGACTGTGTTCGGAAGTCTGGGGAGAACAAAGTGAGATTAAATCCCCATAATTAAAAGAGTTTTCTTCTTTTTTCAATTTTAATTGCCTGATTGGCCAAAATGATTCTTTTTTGAAGAAAATCAGAGGCATATTTCTAGTAGATGATATACTCAGCCACAGAAATTAACAGGTCCAACATTTACAGTGTAGCCTGATTAAGAATTAGATAGGTTGTTTCCCAATATTTATGGAGCCGTCAAAGGACACAAATTTGACAGGTAACAAGCTACTAAGTGAGGACAAATATATTAAAATTAAACTGTGTTGATATGAATATTTTAACTTAAGATGACTTAGAATTACAAACATGAAATATACTTTATTTAGATCATCTGTGGTTCTGAACAATGAACAGTTGAAATATTTTAATTTTAAAGGAATACAACCTCCCAGAATGTGCATAAAATTTCAAAATGTATTCATCAGTTGGACTTACCTGGTGTCATGACATAAGCCAAGAATAGAATCTCTCTAAAAAACAATATATAAGTAATCACTGAAAAATGCTTCTAAGATTCTGTCTTATAGTTATGAAACCAGGTAAATCCACTGACGAACAAAGACTCATTTTGGCCAAGTTTAAAAATTCAAATTTGGTCCTGGGAGGTAGTATACCTTTAATCTCGTAGTATACATTTAATTTGATATAATTTATGATAGCCAGAAATGATTTATTACAATTTGAAAATATTCAGCTGTTCTCTCTGACTTAATGTATAATTGATGCTATCTGAATATATTGGGATTATTCAAAGTTTTAATCCGTACCAACTATTACTACCTCAAAACATGTATGGACTGCTCATTTGGTCTTAAACTTTTCTTATAATTGCATAATTATCTTGACTAAAAGAAAAAGTTAGATAAAAGTACATTTATTTTCATTATGGTTATTATAATGCATTGTAATATAAATAATATAATTCTATTAAATTGAGACAGTAATAAGCAAAGCAGGACTAAGGCGTCAAAATGGTTTAGTAGCCAATAATCAACAGCTAAATGAGCTATAAGCGTCTGCAGACATATCTATATACAGTTTTGAACACTGACAATAAGACAAACCAGGTATCAGATTTTCATTCTAACATGTACCACTGACAGCCCACAAAGCTTTATCAGGTTGGAAAGCAAATATTTTGATAACTGTATCCATATACATATACAATAAAAATATTATTATTATCATTAATTATGTGCACACAAATTCTAGTTATATGCAGAAGTATTTATGGAATTTGATCAATTGAATTATACATTGAGTTACATTCATCTGTACAAAAATTAAACATCAAAACAATTAACAATGCATCCAGATAAGGATTGCAAAAAAAAACCAAACATTTCCACTGTTATGGCATATAAAACACTAATGACCAAAAAAAAACTAATAAAAACTAAATGTAAGACTAACAGATATACAATAGACTAATTTGTTTGCTTTACCAGCTATTTGACTTTCTTATAACAGAACCTGAAACAGTTTCATGCTGTGTCTTTTTTTTAAAATATTGTGAATTTCAATTTAGCCATTTATATCACTTTTAGAAAGAAAATCTTACATCCAATTTGTGTACAATCAAATAATAATAATTGCAATAACCATCCATAGAAACAACAGGATAATTTTTTTTTTTCGAAATATGCACCAGCTTTAATCAAACCCAACCTCGTATTTTCATTCTGAAAAATACTCAGCTAAATGATACTCAACTGGTAAAGCAAATAAGTAGATAATTATGAGAGATTCAACACAAACAGCACTAGATAAGAAAACGTTAAAATGAGACAGTACCTAAGAAATCAGCTATACAAACTGATAAAACATAAATAATTATAGCTATAATCAAACCAAACACCATTTGATATCAACAAAAGCTTTACTATAATTATTCATATAACAATAAAAACTAAAATTGCAAAAAAAGGAGATCTTTCATCTAATTTTAAGTCAACTTTTATGGTATAAATTAACTTTAATTTTACTTTTGATCACAAACAACAAAATATTTAAGAAAATGTAGAGCTCCAATGCATAAGTTAGTAACAGGGGACTTAATAAATTTCAGCTATCAATTTAACGTTTGAGAATTAAAGGGACAGGTTCGCCATCTGTTTGACCAATTGACCTTAGTCTCAGAAACTGAAACATTCTGAGGCTCTAATTTTTGATCTTTTATTGCACAGATTTACAGACACAATTTTTGAAATTTGGTCAGATATTTTTGAATATCAATAATGTTTACACCTTACTTAGCAAAACAATACTGATGCTTAGTAAAGTTTATACTAACTTTTTAAGTATTGTTTATATAACACTGAACAAAAACCATTCACTTATCAAGAATGAAATCTTAATAACTAGTACAGAGAGTAAATCAAAATTCACACTATCCCACACAAAACAATTTATTATAGCATAACAAATGTTATCTGTCACAGCACTTAAACCATGCCATTATTGTCAGGTTGTTGATTTATGATTGAAACTTATTTCAATTTGAAACATACACCTAAAAACAATTAAACCTACTCATACACCTCAATTCAAAATGACTGTGGCTCGTTTGAAAATGAATATATGCCACATCTTAAAGGGGCATTCTACTTTGCTTATAAAAGATTTTCATAGAAAAAAGGTCATAAATTATACCTGAAAATATTAGTATACGTCAAATAACTGGTGTTGCCCAGCTCTATGAAGGAGAGTTATTTTTTTTTTGCTTGATAAAGGGATTAGTCCAGAAACTAGCTACATTTACTCTAATTGTATCAACTTTTTACCTACTGTTTGCATGTTATCGTGTGATTTATTTTTTCCTTCTTATCACTCGTTTTATTCTTAAGTATATAATGATATAAGTATGCTATTATATTTACTTGATCAAACTGAATTTGTTTCAAAAGAGTTAATCAAATATGGAGAGTACTGATTGTTAATTAAGCATTTTGACATAGCTTTCGTGTTTGGCTCTTGAATGGCTTAATATTAGTTGAAACCTGTAGACTGGTAGGAGAAACTTTTTTCTACCAGTAGGCGTTTATTTTACTTAAATCTTTACTTACAGTAGTTTTTTTAACAGCTTTCAAAAAGCATAAAAAGCATAAAAATCCTAAAATATTAACATAAACTTACAAAAGCTTTTTAAATAGTTTTGGCGTTAAAAGATTAACAGCTAGATATTTTCAGTGAAAACTTTCAGATATGTTAATGGGCACATTTCTGTAGATTTTGATGTAGTTTTCACAGCCTACAAAAAAAAGCGGAATGTCGCTTTAAGCAACAAATTCAAATGTGATGACAAACAGAAAAAATGATTTAAGGAATCTATCAAATATCACATTAAAACTCAGATGTTGCTACTTAAATAATTTCAGACAAACCCAATGTCATTTTTCCATTCTAAAATATGATAAAGATGGTTTTCAAAACTAGTAACCTGACTAAATCCTTTGAAGAGATATGTGATTAAGATTTATGCATGTGAAAAAAATAAAGAATAAAATGTATTCTAGATACAATACTGGCAGTGGAATTAGCATTTTTATACTAAAAAAATGGTAAAAAAATATATGTAAAAGCACATTTTTAAGAAGGTACACAAAAACATTAAAATTTAGACACAATTCATCAAAATTAACAAAACAAAAATATATTCTTAACAACGTCAATGTGGTCATCATACTAAAATGAATGACAAAATTAATTCTGTCCTTAAAGGTTGTAGGGCTTTTATTCAGCTTTTATTGTTTGTTCAATTAAACATAAATTACTTTTGATAAAAACTTTTGCGGAGCTGAATCGTATCTCTAGCAAATGTAAAAGTAAAGAATTAACCTATAATGATATTTAACTATGATAAATCATAGAAGCAGCCAATAGACTATCATAGCCCTGGGCTTCATGGACAGCTATATTATGTTCAAGAGAACTATCGGACAGAGATTCTGTAGGTAGACTTTCAGCTGGTTGTGAGGATGTCTTAGGGTTGATGTGGTATGCAGGATTATAATCTTCTGAAAAATACAATGCAATTCAGATCAGTGTGAATAAACGACAACAAAATTACTTATTACCATTGCCATATAGCTGCCTGATAAGGATTTTATATCTGAAACATTTGTAGCCAATATAATAGAAGTTTTAAACTAAGACAATCAATCAGGAGATCAGAGTAGTCATTCTCTAGAATATTACCAATAATTCCTGCTGATTTTACTTACACTTAACATTTTTATGTCCAGATACATCCTCACAATGTCAAGCTATTACAAACTTCATACTAATACCTTGACTGCAATAGCCACTCTTCTTATATCATAGAAGTTTGTTAATAAAACGATTTGATTGGATTGTATGCCCTTAAATACAGTCAATCACAGCCCTCAGCAGAAAGGCTGATAAAATTATGGCTTTGTATTTGCAGATTTTCTGTCAAGACCTGATTGGCTGTATTTGCTGGCATACAATCCAATCAAAATGCTTTAATTTACAAACTTCCATGATACAAAAAGGGTGCAGTCAAGGTATAAGACAAATTCGTAATAGCTTGCCATTGTGAAGATGGTCCAAATATAGAAATTCAAATTCAAAATATGCAGAACATAAGTCAATAGTCATGCAAACTCAAAAACATCAAATCGTTACAGAAAACTACACGCCTTGTTCATAATGAAATATGATAAGCTTTTCAAAATGAATTTCCTCAATTCAATAATATTGACAGCATATTTGTCACAAATATAAAACCCCTTTTTAAAGATCTTTAAATAGTTGCATCAATATATTCATTATTTTGCAATTTTCATTGCTGACATTCAATACATAACTCTTTCAAAGATTGGTTTTGGAAATATCTCTATGGTTATATGTGTATTGCATGTTTTTGAATGAAAATAAACTAAAAAGGTTTCAGAATCTAACAGTCTAATCTAAGGTATATTTGTATGAAAATGCACCAACCTAATCTATGATTAACAATACATTAAAAATAATGTGTAGTTAATCCAATGCATCGTGATGGTGCATTTTGACAGACAGGTTTGGCACCAAATGTGTGAATTTGGTCATCATAAGGGAGGTAACTCGTTTGCTCTTTATCTGCATGATTATCAAGACATGATTCATTGCTATCTAACATATTATAGCATTCACCTGTTGAAAAACATAATATAAAGGTAACATCAAAAAGGGGATCAGGGACCTATTTCTCATAACATCTTTCCATAAGTTTGTACCTGGTCAACAAATTTTGTGAGAAATGGGGGGCCTGACTATTATTTCAACTGTTTCTGTGCCTTCAAGTGAGGTAAACATAAAAGGATGAAATTCAAAGAACTGCTTTGAAAATCATATCGTAGCTATGGATGAATTCAATATTTTTAGCAGGTCATTAGGAGCAATATCTCAGGATTATAAACCTTTTAAATTGAAAATTATAATCTCTATCTGAAGATAGAATAACAGCAAGTGGAAGTCAGGTGTATGTCTTCCATCATTATTTTAGTCAATCAAGGTGCTGAAACCTTCTCATCAATTCCTCTCTTTCTAAGAGGCATCAAGATATCAAGATTACAGGTTAATGAAAACTATAAGCTATGTTATGTTACAAACCCTAAAGTACCAAATGACTTAATACTACCTGCTCTATCTTTAATACTATACTAATATTATGTTACCTACAACAGACTGTCATCTTACTTTCGTAAGTAAACTGGATTTTTAGGTTAACTGACATATCAGATATCAGAATTGCTAATATAAGATAATGTTTCAATGCTGATAATCAAATTAACATCAAAATAACGGTAAAAAAATTTACGCGAAAAAGTCATACATTGACAGTTGTTAATTGAATGTTTAACCTAAACACCAATGATAGAGTGAAAGAAAAGCATTACCTGTATTATTATTAGTAGATATATTGGAAGGTAAAGATGATATAGCTAATATAGATTGATAGGAGCTTATAACATTATTATTTAGAGCTGTTTCTTCTACTTTATTCTCTACAAGATAAAAAATGTTAAAGAATAACCATTTCCCATTTAATTCAATATAGTCATCTAAATATTTGCTTCCCCAGCTATGTGTGTCCTTTTTTCAAGATGTGATTACTACCATTGGTTCCTTTGTAACAAAAAATTATTTGATGCCTATTCAGTTTGCTGATAATTACAGCCCTACTTTCAGTTTCAGCAAAATGTTTCCCAGTTTTTGTTGTTTTCTACTATCATAGTCTTGGTATATCAAGATTCAAAAACTTCAATAAGTACTAGACAAGGCTAGACAATCTGATTCTTGAAAAGAGTTTTATAATTGCTGCCTGCAAACAACTGGAACTGGTAAAGCAAGCATTTAAACAACTATATCTATATAAAAATAAGCTTGAACAATGGGTTTTTTTTTTTTGTTAATCTTCTACCCAATGCAAGCAAGAAATAATTCTTTCAAAATTTGATGATGCATCAAAGGAACTTAAAGGAATTATAAAGAGGTTTCTAAAAAAATTTAAGTCCTTGTGATACTGATAGCATCAATTTGCATCATTCCAATTTTCAACCAGACGTCTGTGGTTCCTGCAATTTCATTAAAAACTAGAGCCACTCGTGGCACAGAGTGGGACTTTGCAAATGTAGCAAAATCCAAAAGACCTTGAAAAAATCAACCGTCGACGATAATTAGATCAAGCGCAAGAACAGTCTAAGGTTTAGAAATTTTCATTTTTTAGAAGATTCTAATACCGGAAGTAGACGTCAGACTTCACAAATGAAAGTATCTGCAGATAGCCAAGGTCAATGACCTTTGATCTTGTAAAAGAGAAGGTCTAAAAAGGTCAAGATCAAGAGATATACATTATCAAAATTTCAAGTTGCACACGACTATAAAACCGAAAGCTGACATAGGACGGAAAATATAAAAGTATAAATAGATAGCCAATGCCAATAAAGTTTGATCCTACAAAGGTCAAGGTCAACAAAGGTCAAGGTCAAAAATTGAAAATTTTCAATTTCCAAAACCTGTTCCTTTTTTTGAACTATAAAGCGGAAACAACCGAAATTCTGAGACAAAGTGGCTTAAAATATGAGGTAATTGTGTGCAAACTTCCATTTTGAACAAATGTATATTTTGCGAGTTATGCCCCTGGCCAAAAATGTCAATAATGAGTAATTTAACCCAAATGTGCCACGCCCACGTCAATTTTTTTGCATAGGTTAATTGATATTCAAAATGTTACATTATGATCGAAATGTCAAGCTCCTACATAATACAGGTCAAAAGATATAGGTCAACAAAAGTTAACAAAGGTCAAAATCGAAAAATGAAAATATCCAAACGTAAAAAACCCGTTCCTTTTTTGGAACTATAAAGCTGAAACAACTGAGCTGTTAACACAAACTGGCCAAAAGGATGAGGTAATTGTGTGCAAAGGCCCTTTTTGAAAAAAAGCATCCTATGCGAATTATGCCCCTCCCTTTAAATGTAAACAATTAGTAATTCAACCCGGATGTGCCATGCCCACATAAGTTTTTTTGTCATAGGTGAATTCATATTCAAAGTGTCTAGTTGTATTCCAAATATCAAGGTTCTACATCAAATAGATCATAAGATATACATATACCAAGCTCAAAAAGACGCAAAAATGGTAAAACAAAACTCAAATTTGAAAAAATCACGAATTTCAATTTTGCTTTAAAATAACGATTGTTATATATCTATGTAAAGTGCATGAGAAGCACATTAGGAAACCAAAAAAATTAACCCTCTAGGTTAATTAGGTCACGTGCTAGAGCAGTCCAAATTTGGCTTTTTATGGATAGCTATAAAACCGGAAGTACATGTCGGAGGTCAAAGATCAAAGTATCAAATGATAGCCAAGGTCAATGACCTTTGACCCTATGAAGGTCAAGGTCATCAAAGGTCAAGGTCACATGATGTGATCGTTTAAAGCTTTAAAAAATTTCAACCGGAAGTTGCAAAAAAGCAAAAGCGAAATTCAAAATTCGGCTCCCAATGTTTTTTGCGCAATCGATTGCAAACTACATTCACATCAAATTTGAGCATATCAACTTTTACCCTCAGGCCCCATTTTGAGTTTTACAAAAGTGTGTTTTTTCAATATGGCGGCCAAAGTATCACTTCCGGTCTGGATTTTATTTTAAAATCGGTCATAAAATTTTATTTGCCAAAGATCAGCCAAATTTTGTTGACCTACATAAATTACACCGGAAGTTATTCAACTGGAAGTAGATTTGAAGTTCAGTCGCTTTCCTGTTTAAAATCGGAAATGACGTACAAAATTTGACTGTATCATATTATTAACATTAGTGAAGTCTCTTTGCATTTAAAATTTCATATCAGTAGATGCAAAAGCAAAAAAGTTGCAAAAAAATCGAAATATTTGATCGAAAAAAGTGAGCGACGAATTTTCGAATTTCGTAATTTTTCAAGTGCTATCAGGTCAGAAATAACAGGTAGATTGTAAAAATGAAAACCCGAAGAAAATCGATGCAAAAATACGCCTTCTAGAGCCGATTGTCGACTTTTGCACATGTTGAACTGTGGCAATTCCGGTTTTGCAAAAATGTTCCAATATATATTTAAGGAACACGTTGCCACTACAGAAGGTCTAGAGAAGTTGAATGGTTGCTGCAACTACTGCAGTTTAAGCTCAGGAAGGTGTGTAAATTTCGAAAAAAAAAAAAAAACAAAAAAAACAAAAAAACAAAAAAGAATGGACATTTCGATAACAAACTGGTATGCGGTAGCAAAGTCCCACAATAAGTGTTTGATGATTTCACTAAACATGTAGGACCTTATTTGATAAAGCAAATAAGCGACCTCCTCAAAACACTTATTTCTAGTGTTATTGCAAGAACCACAGACATGGAAAATTGGAATGGTGCAAGTTAATATTATCAGTGTACCCAAAACACATAAAATTCAGAAACCTCTTTACAATCCCTTTAATTTTGAAGAAATTGAATGATAGATGTGTTAATCACAGTAAAAAAACAATTTAGGTTTTCCAGACTGGTCTTGGTAAGGTGGGCTTTCCAATGCTTATCAAAACAAAAGACTGCTCATCAATTTATTATTGACAATAAGCTCAATTTATTTCAGAAAAAATTTTGATACCGAAAAGAAAGAAAAGTTAGTTGTAAAAACTTAAAAGAAACTTTTTTGAAAACTATTAGAAGCATGAAAAGTATCTTATTATCATACCTCTGAAACACCTTCTTTTGATATGTTCTTCATCATCATCATCAAAAGATCTTTTCATTCCAGCAAAGGCTCTGAACACATTGTCACCTCGTCCATCAATAGGTATACCATTCATTTCTATACAGGTACCATTATCACCATTTGTCATATCACAGTGGACATTAGAATTATTAGTATCCATGTCCATATCACAGTCCATTGAGTCCATGTTATTAGTTTGTCCATTATGCATAGTTTGTTGATTATGTGTTGATTGAATATTAAATTGAGCTGAATGAAGGTGACCATTCTGATGAAGCTCTAATGCTTTTTGTAGATATTCTGAACAATGATTATGAGAGGAGTTGGCTGCCACTTCACTAGCTGTCTGACCATTATAGTTTCTTATACTGTAAATTAAAATAAAAATGTTATAAGACATGCGAACACTGAAAAGACAAATGCAGGCTGTCCAGAACTCATTTACAAAAATATAGGGTAATTTTGGGCTAAAATTAAGAAACTTTAGGTCTTATTTAGGGCTTAAATTCGGTATTTTATGACTAAATTAAGGCAGTTTTAGACATTAAAATGAAGGGGTGGGGGATCTTCAACTCCCTAGGAAAATGTGTAAAATTTTGTTTGGTTCGCTTGCATCTAAGGGCATTCCAAACAGCATTTCTGTTGATGACATACAATGAACACACCTCATGTAGAAATACACAAAAATCAACAATTGACATAAAAATTCAGGACTTTTTTTTTTCAGGATTTCAGCATTTTTTAAGGAATTTTAGCAAAACTGAAAAAAAATCAGGAAGTTTAGAGTCGCTGGACAGCCTGTCAATGTCATCTGGAATGGTGACCCGTAGAGCAAATTGTTTCACAATACATGCACCCAATCAAATACATCTAGTAAAAGTTAATACCATACACACTTCCTGAAGAAAGAGAAATGAAATGTGTGGTCAATCAACAGTGAAGAATGAAGAATGACTTACTCTAGAGCAGCATTTTGTGCTACCAACAAACTTATACACTCCATACTACCAGCTCTAGCTGCTTTATGTAAGGGAGTATCACCTAAATAATCCTGAAATTGAGAAGCAAAGAATAATTTCAAACTTTTATATAGATACAGGATTATATAATCAGCTTTAGATTAGTGCTTATTCTTTTATTTCTTTTACCACTATGTTTCTGTGACAGGATTATCAGCTTCAAAATAGTCCATTATTATAGTCTTTGAATGGCTTTACATTTAAAATCATGCAAATATTAGAACAAATTATCACTATGAAATATGTTTTTACACAAGGCCATTTCCATTAGAGATTTGCTATTTCGGATACAAAAATTTCTATGAGAGAAGTGTAAGCTTACTCAACTTAAATTTTGTTACAAAAATGAATACTTCTAAGCTCAGGCAATTTTTCATGACATGATTTAATTTTGAGGCTGATCAGTAAGAAAGAAGATTATAATCCAATTTTACCATATTCATTACTTTTCACTTCAGTACATGAATGAATGTACCTTAAATTGATTTAAAGGGACAGTTTTGCCATTTTGGGGGTTTGTTCGGGTCTTGAATTTATGTAAATAGTCTTTAGAAATACTAGAAATGTACAAAATCACATAATTCCTTCAAAAATATATCAAACTAGGAATTCCACTTTCTATCTCTAGGCTTATGTATGATATTTTTCTATATATGGCAGAGTTGCAAGAAATGACGAGTTGTCAATAACCATTTAAACACAGATATATCTGGACACACATCAATTTAAAGTCTCAAATTTTGATGTTGAGCTGTGAACACTATTACAAATTAGTTCATTTTCTGAAGAACAACTGGTCAAACAGATAGCGAACCTGTACCGTACCTTTAAACAAAATACACAAGAACTGAAGGGTATAAAGAGGAAATCAATGTCATTTTCTTTTCGTAAAAGACTTTGATTTCATATATATGCCAAATGAAATTTAGCTCAATATGTTGTTCTAAATTATGCTTCTAATAATGTAAAAAAAAATCATTGATTAAATCTTTAATAGAATGAAATTGGATAGGTTTTAGTTGTACTTGAAAATTAAATGTAAAAGTGACTGAAATCTGGTACTGCAATTGTCCTCTAAAAAAAACTATGCTATATGAGAAATGGATGACTAAATGGATAGAGTCTAAGACTGAAAGGAATTGCATTTATCATCATCATACAAATTTCATTTTACAGTTTAAAGATACTGTTATTGTAAAGTTACTATTATCACTTTTCTATGGAAAAAATCTTCTTATTTAGGGAAGATAGCCTCCACATTCTGCTGTAAATAAATCTACCAGCTGTTAAGTTACTAATCACACTTTGACAATTATCTTTAATCTTTCCAATCTAAATACATCAACCTAATATGAAAATGTGAAACACATTAGTTAAAGGTTCATGACCTCAATTGTTATAAAATTTTATTTTTCTGTTGCCCTTCATTTCAGTCTCAGTTACTTTAATGAAGCCTCTCTAACCTTAGCTCCAAGGTTTCCTCCTGCCTGTATCAACCATAGAAGACAATGTGGTTGTCCTCCAAGGGCAGCTGTGTGGACAGGAGTGAGCCCTGAACCTTTGGTTGAGCAATTACATGGGAAATTTAAGTCGATTTCACACATAACCTTCCTTAAACAAGCAAGCTACAAAGAAACACATAATTTTTAACAACATTTTACATCATACTGATACAGTATCAAACTGTTTTACTTTTTGACCCACATATTGAATAGCAGTATGGTATATTATGAATTTTAAGACAAAATGAATCAATCTGCAAAAATTTTAAGCCAGGAAGTATTTGGCATAAAGCCATAGTAATAGGGATAAAAACCCATCTATTTTTTTTTTCAAACTTTTGTATCTGTCATTTACAGAATAAAAAGGGTACCAGTACCACATAAAAAAAAGGTGTTAATTTGTTCATTAGGCCAAAAAATATAACAGTTTTAAAATTATCACTGGTAGCAATGTTTAATATTACTCCATTGTTTATACATATATTACCTGTCTGTTGAGAGAAGCACCACAATGTAACAGCCATTTTAAACAATGACTATTCCCACCTAGGGCAGCCACATGTAATGGAGCCTGATTAAATCTCACTGTAGCACAGTCACAATTTAAACCATGTTCTGTCAGTTTCATTAAACAGGATAGCTAAAGGTGATAATAGAATGAACTATATAAATAATGCATCTATATTAAGTGTGAATTGAGTAGGGTCTTAAATTAGTAATCATTCCCTTCATATTTTTTGAAGCAAACAAAATTAAAAGTATCTCAATCATTCACTCTACAACATTCAGAAAGTCCCTAAAAGGAAACGAAAATGGCCCATTACATATTTCGTTATTCTAAATAAATCTAAACAAAAAAACCAAGCAAAATATTAGCTAGTTGTACTTCTAGCTAGGTCTAGTATCTGTACTACTAGTGTATGTCTTATTGCGTGGGTAATATCTTGTTCATTAATATGATCATTAATTCAATAAATAAATGACATTATCAGTTTATGCTACTGATATGTCTAATTATTCTTTTCATTGACAAAATGTTAAGACATATGAAACGTTTGGATGGACATAATAAATAATAAGGAAGTGACTATTGTAGTCTGTTGTAATTATAGAGAATTTAACAAATTGTTTCTCCATCACACGTAAGTACATCAGTCAACACGACAAACACGTCAATGCTACCTTATATATACAAGAAACATATTATTTTTAGTCTGAGATGTTTAATGACGTGTGACCTTACTCGAATTTAATATTAATTACAGCGCTGTAACTTTAAACAGGATGAATTGTTAGGCCAATGGCCATATCTTGCATTTTGTCGATTGATATATAAAACAAAAGATATGTGTAGTCTGCCTTTACTATAAAATTATATTATATATAAATTATATAAAATTCAAATTACAATTGTCATAGCTCTATCCTGTGCCTAATAATCCTTCATAACCATATGCCTAACAAATTATGTTTAAAACAATCAACAGGCTTTTCGGTCACAGTGACTCTTTGATTTTTAAATTACAAATATACACATATCCATAATACCTTTCCAAAATAACCAGCCCAATGTGCTGGAGTCCATCCATAAAAGCCGTCTTCTTCATACAAATCATGTTGATTCAACAATAACAAAGAAGACAGAGTTTCCTGGTCGCCGTCTCGGCAAGCTTTATGTAATGGATACTGCTTTTCTAGACATTTTTCATTTGTGACATTAAAATTACCAGCCATAATGAATATCAACGACTTCCTGGACTTGTAGTTTAACGTGACACATTAATCTTTTACTGATTGTACAGCTTAAATCCCTAAAATATTTGAACAAAACTTAACACCCGCCAACTTTCCTGCCGAACGATTTCTAAATCCGGGCACCTGCATTGTTTTGATTCCGAGCAAAGTTTGAAATCCATCAAATGATACGGAATAATAAATTTATTTGGTGCAACAATCGGGTTAAATAGTTCCAGCAAATTCATAAGTTTTGAAAATAATTTACCATATATTTTGATTGAATTGATTAAACAATTAGGATTTGTTACAATTCTGTGAAAATACTTTCGTGGCGTGTTAAATGCTTTAATCTCTAATTTGTACCATGACCTACTTGACAGAAAATGCTCACGTGACTATTTGTTTACACGCTAAGAAGATGAAATGTGAAGTAAATAATAAAATTGTGATAAATGACATGTCATGATTTAGCTAGAGGTATAATATTTAGTTTTAATTACCACTAGTCTGTTAGAATCACGATTTAAACAAATTATTCACTTCAGTGAATGAGACTTGAGTTTGTTCGAATTCGTCTGCTTATTTGGTAAGCCAAGCATAGAATAGAGACTCTGATCTCAGAATTGATCCCTTAAAAAGATCATAAAGGCAGCTTGCACCTTAGCTATGGCCATCCCTGCCTTTGCCTAAACATTACGAAGTTGACGACAAATGTTACTTTTCATGTATTTTATTCATACCCCACATTGACCTCTGTCATTGATCTGCGAATGTGTTCAGGTCAATCAAAATAGAAGGTTTGACAATTTTTGCAAGATATACAATCTTGCCTCAAAATTTTACTAAAAAATTGCCATCTGAAATAATATTTGATTATGTTATGACGGCTTTTTCATTGGATTTGTTGGAATATTTGAGTCGCAATAGAATCTAATACTCTTTGTATTATTTTGCAATTGATAATCCATTAAAAAGTAATTGACGTATTATGAACAAATATTCATATACTTTTGAACCAAAATCAAGAGAAATTTACGTCCCTTAACATATGTGAAAGTTTTAACCTTCAAAAAACTAATTAAAATCTGTAAGTTTGTTAATTTTGTAAGGCCAAAACTATTAAAAAAGTTTACACAAGTTTTTAATGCTTTTTTACAGAAAACTACTGTAGGGATTGAAGCAAAACAAACGCCTAATTGTAGAGAAATGTGTCTCCTACTTATTTTGAAGGTTTCAATTAATAATATCGAGTCATTATGCTGCCAAACACAAATTTAACTAGATCCAACTGCTTAATTAACAATTTGTTATTGCATAGCATATTTTAGAAATATTATCAGGTATAATTTAGGACGTTTCTGATAAATGAAAATTTTGCATATCGGTACTGTGTTTAACAAATGCACTGTATTTATGAAATATGTTTCAGGTACAATGAAGACAAACAGAAGATAGAAGCAATAAAATGAAGACAGTACCAGTATTAGGAGCAGTAGGGGTGGGGTTTATTAGTATTGGACTATATTATGGTATACTAACTACCTTGATCTACATCACCTTCAATGTATCAATAGTATTATTAGGTCTATATCTCGGTGCTCAATGGAGTTTAATGTCTAGTAAACCCTATAAACCACCACCTGTTGAAAAAGAGATCAGTTTCTTCAGTGCTCTTATAGAAAAAATGATAGTAAGTTAAGTTCTTACCCATATTTGACCTATATTTTTAGTACAAATTTTTTGCTTTAAAATTTTGTTAATATTGCCTATCATTATATTTCCACGCAATTCATTTTTTCAGTATCAGTCATCTTCTCTTTTCAAACTGATGGCTAATAGACTTTTATAGTAACAGGTTTATTGCAGATTACCAATACAATTTTTATGTTCAAATCTCTACATTATTTTTATGAAGCAGATATCTTTTTATTACGTTGGCCAATGCTTTACATAATAGTTTTTCAATAAAATTCTTCAACCTCTATACTCTTGCTCTGTATTCTGCAGGAAAAAGATCAATTGAAACCTGATGCAGTACGTAAAGTAGTTATATCTAGAAATATAGATAATATTATACAAGAAGTTTTAGACTTATTTACACAAGATTTTATTCTGTCATGGTACAAAGATCTCAGTATTAAACAACAACCTCTAGTTACCGCTTTACAGTAAGTAGCAAATACATTGTTTAAATTACTATGTCCTTAATAGATCTAATAACAGTCATACCCATATTCTATTTCATGGCATAAAGAGGTCATTGATATTTTAAACAGTGTATAAGATATCAAGTCAGACCACTTTTCATTATGAAATACTTACTCACTTATAATTGATATACATGAACTTCATCATGTGAAAAGTTCATTAGCTGCTACTCATGTTTTGCCAAAATGTTGTTTGGATTTTAGGTTTCAGTTTTCGTTGGATCGTTAGTCCTTGGTTTATTTATTTTACAAATCCACATCATTTAGACATTGAAAATGTAAATGTGAAAAATTACCAAATGACATAAGCACCACCAGTACAAATGACTACTGTCTTCACCTCACTGTATTATTGCAGTCTTTTGAATTATCTGTAGTTATATCAACTTGTTGATGAAGTTCAGAAAACAAGGCTTACTCTCTGTTCTAAAATCCACAGAAAAACACATATTGTTGAACACTGTTAGATTTTAGTCACATAGATGATTATTCTAAAACTTGTTGTAGTGAGATGTGATTAAAGGTAAACCATGAGGCTATGGAGCTTTAACTCCAAATATTTTTCAGTGGTGAGGTATGGCAAATGATAGGAGAACTGAGTACAAGATTATCTAAGATAGATACAGTCACAGTTTTAACACAAGATATAGTGGACATTTTAACAGATCATTTTAAAGATATTAGATTAGCCAATAAAAGGTAACTTTAAACTTAGATTTAAGAGTAAACAAGTACTGAGATGCCAAATGTATACCTTTTTCCTTTCTAGTTAGTTTCAATTTATTTCTAATATTTGCCCAATTAACTTTCCTTTCTAGTTAGTTTCAATTTATTTCTAATATTTGCCCAATTAACTCCCTTTAGTCTTCAAATGATCTCACTCTAGTCTTCAAATGATCTCCCTCTAATCTTCAAATTATCTCTCTTTAGTCTTCAAATTATCTCACTTTAGTCTTCAAATGTTCTCCCTATAGTCTTTAAATTATATCCCTTTAGTCATCAAATTATCTCCCTTTAGTCATCAAATTATCACCCTTTAGTCTTCATGTTATCTCCGTCTAGTCTTCAAATGATCTCTCTTTAGTCTTCAAATGTTCTCCCTGTAGTCTTCAAATTATCACTCTTTAGTCTTCAAATTATTTTCCTGTAGTCTTCAATCTATCACTCTTTAGTCTTCAAATTATTTTCCTGTAGTCTTCAAAAACTTCCCTTTTGCCTTCAATTAACTCCCTTTAGTCTTCAAATTATCTCCTGTAAGTCATCAAATTATCGCCCTTTAGTCTTCATGTTATCTCCATCTAGTCTTCAAATGATCTCTCTTTAGTCTTCAAATGTTCTCCCTGTAGTCTTCAAATTATCACTCTTTAGTCTTCAAATTATCTCCCTTTAGTCATCAAATTATCACCCTTTAGTCTTCAAATTATCTCCCTTTTGTCTTCAAATTATCTTCCCTTTCGTCTTCAAATTATCTTCCTTTAGTCTTCAAATTATCTCCCTTTAGTCTTCAAATTATCTACCCTTTGTCTTCAAATTATCTTCCTTTAGTCTTCAAATGTTCTCCCTGTAGTCTTCAATCTATCACTCTTTAGTCCTCAAATACTTCCCTTTAGTCTTCAAAAACTTCCCTTTTGCCTTCAATTAACTCCCTTTAGTCTTCAAATTATCTCCTGTTAGTCTTCAAATTATCTTCCCTTTCGTCTTCAAATTATCTTCCTTTAGTCTTCATATTATCTCCTGTTAGTCTTCAAATTATCTACCTTTTGTCTTCATATTATCTTCCTTTAGTCTTCATATTATCTTCCTTTAGTCTTCAAATTATCTTCCTTTAGTCTTCAAATTATCTTCCTTTAGTCTTCATATTATCTTCTTTTAGTCTTCAAATTATCTTCCTTTAGTCTTCAAATTATCTTCCTTTAGTCTTCATATTATCTTCTTTTAGTCTTCAAATTATCTTCCTTTAGTCTTCAAATTATCTTCCTTTAGTCTTCATATTATCTTCCTTTAGTCTTCAAATTATCTTCCTTTAGTCTTCAAATTATCTACCTTTTGTCTTCATATTATCTTCCTTTAGTCTTCATATTATCTTCCTTTAGTCTTCAAATTATCTTCCTTTAGTCTTCAAATTATCTTCCTTTAGTCTTCATATTATCTTCCTTTAGTCTTCAAATTATCTTCCTTTAGTCTTCATATTATCTTCCTTTAGTCTTCATATTATCTTCCTTTAGTCTTCATATTATCTTCCTTTAGTCTTCAAATTATCTTCCTTTAGTCTTCAAATTGCCTCCATTTATTCGTCAAATTAGGGTTTATTTAAATGTTTAAATCTCCCACAAAAATCTACAAAATCAATGATTAACAAAAATGTTTAACTTGCTACAATTAATATTAATATTTGTTTTAGACCTAATATGAAGTCTGGAGAAGAAACTCCGAAATTTTTACTCCATTCCTGGCTAACAGATGAAGAATCAGAAATAGATTTTTTACGTAAAGTAACAGAAACTCTATTAGTTGTTCTTCTACCCCCTCATTATGTTAAAACTAAACAGATTCGTCATTTATTGAGAGAAATTATTACTTCTACAGGTTTGTAATATTTTTAGATAAGTTTTCCATTATGTCATAAAGTGACCTTAAACTTTATTAAATATGATAATTTCAAAATATAAAAAACCATGGAAATACATTTTATTTTATAATACATAAAATTAATATTAATACATACTAATTAATGATTTATTTGGACTGTTGTTACTTTCATGACGTTTGTAAAAGTTTTATGAATGAATAATAAAGATGTCATAATATCATAACTATCTGTAAGAATGGACTGAAAGTGTCAACAATATAACTTTTACAAAAGATTTTGTTATATTGCAAAAAAATTGTTAAAGTTTTTTGAAAGCTACAGATAGTTGAAATTGAGCTCTATCAGCCAGTAATGTAAAAATAACTACTTCTCTTTAAGAAAATTTGAGAATTTAAAGATATTTTCATAAAGTCAGTGTATTGTTCCCAAATCCATGTTTTCCATTTCAGCATTAAAACCATTAGTAGATATTTTGTGTGATCCGGACTATATTAATCAGACATTATTAGATTATTTAAAATATCGTGAGAAATTATCAGAAGATACCCGAAGAACCTATACCTATGCACCAACTTATGAAGATTTTGTGAAAATGATAGCAGCTGGTAGTGATATAGAACATCTAAAACAAATCAGGTAAATTATGCCATTGCAAAATTAGTATGGGACAAAATTGTAATGGCACTGTACTTTCAAATATGTCAAAGAAATTGGTTTTCAAATAAAAAAAAAGTGACATCATATATCTAGTTGTACTTTTCCAGAATAAAAGAGATTGGACAGGAAAATGGTAGCAAGATATGAATGTCACCAATACACATGTTTCATTTTTTTTTTTAATAAATCTTCAATTTTTTCATTTCAGATACAATATAATGTCAGAGATAATGCAATCAACTACTATCAATAATATTAAAAGAGCTCAAGGTTTGAAAACAGGTTTGTGCATCAATATGATCATTTTTGTTGTTAACAGGATTCTAAGCTGGGATCTTCATATTTTTTACCTAGCCCCCTTTCCTACTTTTCATGCTGTCTTAGAAGGTAGAACATCTAGTAGATTGTATTATATACATAATTTCTTCTGAAATGATCAATGTTATCTCAAATTTAGATTAATTTCAATTTCAGATAAAGTTAGTGCACCTAAGGGTCAAACAAAAGGTGAATTACTAAAAGCTAGAAACTTAAAAAGATATATAAATCAGGTAAGGTCTTTGTGAAAGTCTGATGGCCTTGATTAAATCTTGTTTCCTCATTATTCCAATCGACCCAGCTACCAGTATAAATGAGTATGGATGAATTATGCATAGAATCAGCAACAATATTTGTTTTTATAATGATTTGAATATTTAGAGCAATAGTGTGAAAGTAGGTCTAAATCACATTGCCAATATTGGACCAAGGATGTTGATTATTTGCAAGACATGTATTATTATGCATCCTGTCAGTGCCAATTCTTGTTCCATCCACCTTCGCATGTACCTTTTTATACGCCCACATCTCTCTATGTGGACGTATATTGTCGGCACCCCTGTCCGTCCGTCCGTCAACATTTGCTTGTAAATGCTATAAAAACTAGATTTTTTGATGGAAGGAAATGAAATTTGATATGTGTATACATACTTATAAAACGAAGATCAAGTTCGAATTTGAGCTATTTTCGACCGTTAGAGGCAGAGTTATTGCCCTTGCCCCAAAATCTTGAATATGCTATTACTCTGTTAGTTTTTCAACCGATTTTTATGAACCTAAAATGGATGTTATTGGACCTAAATCAAAAGGTTTGAGAAATTTTAGTTTACTTCTGATTAAATTTAAGGCCTTTTCAAGATTTAGGCCTCTTACGTCAGTTTTGAGGAGTTATCGCCCTTTAAACTCTATACAGTAAGTGCTTCTATCAACATCAATTGCTTGTAAACACTCTAAAAACTAGAGTGTTTGATGGAATCAAATGAAATTCGGTATGTGCATACATATTCATAAAACGAAGGTCCGTCCGTCAACATTTGCTTGTAAACGCTCAAAAAATTAGATTTTTTGATGGAATCAAATGAAATTCGGTATGTGTATATATAAGCTCAAATTTGAGCTATTTTCGACCGTAAGAAGCAGAGTTATTGCCCTTGCCCCAAAATCTTGAATATGCTATCTTAGTTTTGAACCGATTTTGATGAAACTTAAAATGCTGTGGTCCAGTATCTTTGTCATTACATTAGCCTTTTTATGACTTTGAAATGTAGATTGTTGAAAAAAAAGAGCCAGTTATGTATATATTTGTTTATTTGTAGTTAACAGTTGCTAAGCAACAATGTGAGAAACGTATCCAGTCTCTGGGTGGACCAGATTATAAGTCGTACAGTGATCCTAGAGATGGTTATATAGACCAAATCTTACCAGGACAAACTGTTCTATCATTTAATGTAATTATTGATATACCTAAAGCTAGAGAATGTTTTATGAAATATTTAAAAAAGGAAGGAGCAGAATCTTTGTTAGGGTAAGTGTGATTTCTTACTTGCAGTCTTTATATTTGCTTTTGTTGATAAGTTTTTAAGAGACTAGCCATGATAGAATTAACAATTTCACCTGTGCTCTAGAACAGACCTGCATCATTTACAGAGAGACTGAAAACTTGAAGAAATTTTCTTGAGACATTTAGTTTTAACTCAGTTCTACAGAATGTCAAGATGTGCTGGTTGTCAGATAGTTAACCAACTGTATGCTGAAGTGGGCATATTTGATCTTTGATTCAACCTCAATCATGCCATCAATAAGTTTCCTTAATTAAAAACATTTCAGATTTTGGAATGCAGTTGAAGATTTAAGAAATGCCAATAAGGTATATATACTTCTAGGTATATTTAAGTAATTAAGTGATCTGAGAAACTGTGAGAATTGAGTTGAAATAATGATAATATATTTGAACTTTTTTTGTAGTTACTGCATTTTTGAAATTTAAATAATTTCACATTACATGATTGTGTATGTTTTCATAAGGTCAATTAGGAACAAAAACATAGGGCATGAAAAACTACATTTTGTTTTGAGCAATTTATTTTTCAGCAACAACGCCATCAAGTAGCTAGTGAACTATATCATCAATATATAGCTAGTAGTACAACTATAGTTAAATTAGATAAAACTATTGTTAAAAATATAGAATTATTTCTTAGAGGAGATTCTGTAAGTTTTGTTTCATCTTTTTTCTTTATCAATTTTTATTCATAGGAAGAGTAAATCAATCTTTAAAGTCATTAGTTTAAATGATGTAGTAGTCTAGATTTTTATTCACTATTAAAAACTTAAGAAAAAAAATGAACACATATCATTTTAAAAGTAAATATGTGTCAAATTCAGTAATTACTGGTAATAATGAGGTAATTTCAGGAATTACTTGTATTGATTTAGCAGTAATTACTTATATTTTATTTTGTGCGCATATGATGAACTAAAAATACTTTCTGGTGAGTGTCTTGATGTTCTTAACTCAATTTTTAATTTTTTTATGTATTTTAAATGTTTATGAAATCATATAATTGCATACAGTATTTAAACAGAGATTACATTCCTACATGTTTCAGGGACCAGAAGCATTCTATGATGGTCAGGAAGTAGTGAGTGATTTATTAGAGAAGAAATATTACCCATCATTTATAGTCAGTGATACATATCATCAATATATATCATATTTAGAGGAAAGAGATATTAATGTTGATGTTACTCCTAAAGGTTTGTTTGTTTCTGACAAAATTTCGATTATTTTTTTTTTCTTTTTTTCTGTGGGTGACTCCATTTGACATCCCTCATAATATTGGATTTTTTTAAAATGGCATCCAGGGTTTGTGGCTTCTAATCTCTGTATAAACATTCTGTTCAAAATTCAGATCTTTTTTTTTTCCATCATCAGATTCAATTCTTTTTTAATTATGTACAGTTGAAGTTTGACAAAATTGGGTCAAACAAAACATTGCCAAAAGTTGTTCTGACAATAAAAGTCAATATTTGGGAATGATTAACGCAGAAAATAGCTTTTGTATATGGAGATTTTGATTGGTTGAATATTGGAAGTGAGAAACAAAAGTCCAGAAAAAAGTTTCTTCAAGTCTGCTGGACTTAAACTATGATTGCTGTCTTCAGTTCACCATACATTCGACCAGCAAAAATCAGCTTTAAGCAAGTGGCGAAAGAAACTGAAACAGATTGAAAATAAGGCACATTTCAACCATTACAGGATTTTTTCTTTTGATTTTATTCTTCTTGGTGGTTACCCTGAAAATGCTACAACCTAGATCACATCTTTAGAGATTTGATTTCTACCTGTATCTTTGTAGATGTAGATGTATTCGATGATGAAGATTTAGATGATAGTTCTAGTAATTTTATAGATCAACAATCTAATCAAGCTCAAAAACGACTACAACAATTAGATGAGAAAATAGTCAACAAATCCCAGGCATTACAGGCTTTAAAAACACAGAAACTAGATGATAAGGTACTGGTATTTATCTTATTTCAAAGCAACATTATCATTGCAAGGTATTTATTTGGCATGGTTAACTTTGTATCAATGCTGTATAAATTTTAGGTATAAATGTATTAATTTATTACCTTATTGGACTCTTTAGAAATGGTGACAACCTATTTTGGCTTAGATACTACAATTACAACTTCTTGTACTGTATCTTTATGGCAGTGATGCAGGCTGTACTGTGAATTTTTCATGCATACATAATGTCCCTTTTAATATGGAAACTCTGTATTATTTTCATCTTGATAACAAAAGTTAATACAGTATTTCCTATTTTTAATTATATCTGTAGCTATTGTGTCCTATTTAGAAAGTAGATCTATTGTCTTGTTGTGTTATTCTATTATTACAATATAGATAGAGATAGACAAAGTTGATCTGTAGCTATTGTGTCCCTATTTTGATATAGATAAAAAAAGTAGATCAGTAGCCATGTTGTAATATTTTGAAACTGATCTATATTCCTATTTTGATATAGATAAAGAAAGTAGAGAGTGACATGGAAGCAGAGTTAGATAATCTTAGATTCGAAAGAAGAACAATAGAATCACATATAGTACGTACACAACAATGGATTGAATATCAGGGACAGTGGAAAGCCAATGTACAGAGTGCTGAGGTTAGTATTCTATAGAAAACTTCATTCCATGCAGGGTATTGAATTTGCATATACATGTATCTGAATTTCATGAAATATCAGTTTCTGTTTGTATATGATCCATAAGGCACAGCTAGCTTGGTTGGTAGATGGCAAGTATACTTCTTCTGCCAGCAAACTTTTTATTGTTTACAGATTGTCCCTTCGCCTAAGTTAGGAAATTCATTTTTATTTATCGGTCAATAGTGATAATTCAAAACTTTTGACAGGTAATAAATGGGATATTGGATTATTAGTTGATGGTCTTGTGTTTTGATACCCTAGACAGTTACAGAACTGAATTTATTTATTATATTCATATTAGGGTTTTAATTTGAACCAGCACTCTTTCTTCAACCTAAACTTGATGTTCGCTAGACCTATTTTTATACGCCCACACGTAAGATGGGCGTATATTGTAATCACCCCGTCGGTCCGTCTGTCCGTTCAAATTTGGCTCGTGCTCACTCTACAGGCTACAGTTCTTTATGGATTCTTTTGATTTTTATTTTGTATGTCAATGTCATTATGAAGATGATCCCTGTTGATTTTCGTGATGATCGGATAATTTTTCACCGAAATATCGTGTCTGACTTGACGTTTTACTCTATTAGCTATATTGTGCAACTCGTGCTCACTCTACAGGCTACAATTCTTTACAGGTTCTTTTGATTTTTATTTTGTATGTCTATGTCGTTATGAAGATGATCCCTATTGATTTTCATGATGATCTATCGATTTTCATGATGATCAGATAATTTTTCACCGAAATATCGTGTTACTCTATTAGCTATATTGTGCAACTCGTGCTCACTCTACAGGCTACAATTGTTTACAGATTCTTTTGATTTTCATTTTGTATGTCAATGTCATTATGAAGATGATCCCTATCGATTTTCGCGATGATCGGATAATATTTCACCGAAATATCGTGTCTGACTTGACGTTTCACTCTATTAGCTATATTGTGCAACCCTGTAGTCACTAAAGACTGTTTAATCATTTCTGACAGCTGCCAATGGGCGTATGTTACCTTGCCTGGCAAGCTATCTTAAATTCTTAAAATGTTGGCTTTCTGGTTTCAGGTTGACACTGTTGGTGATAAACCTGTGGCTTATTTTGTGCTTGTGGTACATTTATCTGGTCAAGGTGGTGGTCAAGGATTACAGGACAGTGTCCAGGGCTGGGTAGTGTCCAGAACATTGGAAGAATTTCAAGCTCTACATTCAAAACTTATTCTGGTATGTTTTTAATAAAAACTTTTTATTGTAAGATTTTTTATTTCTTTTTTATGTCACTGTACTGGTGACATACAGTATTAAAGACATTACATCTATATGGGATAGCTACTTTAAAATTCTTATAAATTTCTTAGATTTGTCCATGGTTAAAGAAGAAGGACATGCCTAGTTTAAGTTTGAATCCATTTAAATCTATTGATTCAGCATTCTTAGAGAAAGCTAAAACATCTTTAGATGAATATTTACAGGTATGTACATATAATTCACAGACTGATTTAAATATCCTATTGGCTGTGCTAATGCTGCCATTTTGCAATTCCCATGTTACCAGTCTTCATCGGCTAAACCAAGAGCATTTCATTTCATTTTGTTTGAGCTGATGCTGAGTTTGGCTCAAGTAATGAAGTGCAAGATGTGTGATGTGGAAGATTGGGTATGTGCAAGATGTGTGATGTGCAAGGTGTGTGATGTGCAAGATGGGTTTTGTGCAAGGCAGGTGATGTACAAGATGTGTGATGTGCCAGATGGGTGATGTGAAAGACATGTGATGTGCAAGACAGGTGATGTGTAAGATGGGTTATGTGCAAGATGTGTGATGTGCAAGACAGGCGATGTGCAAGATGTGTGATGTTCAAGATGTGTGATGTGCAAGATGTGTGATGTGCAAGATGGGTTATGTGCAATATGTGTGATGTGCAAGATGTGTGATGTGCAAGATGGGTGATGTGCAAGACAGGTGATGTGCAAGATGTGTGATGTACAAGAATAGTTATGTGCAAGACAGGTGATGTGCAAGATGGGTGATGTGCAAGATGTGTGATGAGCAAAATGGGTTATGTGCAAGACACGTGATGTGCAAGATGTTTGATGTGCAATCAAATTTACCATATTTGGAGCATTAAAAACCTTACATGGTTAAAGATAATAAAACATATTAATTTCTTATGTTGAACAATGCTACCTTCTAAAAGTTGCTGTATTGCTCACAATCACAGTAATATCTAAAATCTAAAAAAAATGGTAACATTACATTATGTATCATATGCACGTCAACCACTTGCTTGTATTGCTTCAATAAAATGGTTTGACTAGTGACGTGTCTGTCCAATCCCTATTATATAGTAAATATACTACAATCACATTGTTTGTTGACAGGCCGTAATGAGAGATGACAGAATGACTCAGAGTGAGATTTTATATGTGTTTTTAACACCCACTCCAGAATATCTACAACAACCTGTTGCTCAGAAGAAAACCACATTTTCTGGTTTCGTTAACATGGTAAAAAGGTAGGTTCTATAAGTAACTGATTTTATTTTATTCAGACTGTAGGACTAACCTGCTGATCTTGAAAATATTTTGGGGGGTCAAAATATTCATACTGAGATCTGTTTCACTGAATGAAGTAGCATTTCCACTTATACTGGGATTGATCACTAGAACACTAGACCTCTAGCTAATTCCAAAATGCTATGGCATTACTATTTCAGTCTTGTTATCAAAATTTATGCTAGCAAATATATAAAATGACCTTAAGTAAATACCAATGTTCAGCAAGGGATAACATCATATACCCTCAACACCAAGTAATATTACTAAAAGCCTTTGACGTTAATATTATGTGACTTGATATTATGGTAACTGCTTCTTCACCAAACGTTCTTATGCATATCATGTAATTTTGTGTCCAATAGAGCGGGTGCTCATGTTGAAAGGGTTAATTCTGATTATTGAGCAGACCTCAAGATTGTCTTAATCTGATTGCTCAATTCTCTTCCAGTTATACCAATCAGAATCCGTAGATTATTCAATGATTGCTGTAAGATTCAGTTCTAAGCGATTTGTTAAATTTGAATCAAAATTGTATATAGATTTCAACTTCTTAGAAATTTTACGAAAGTTTACCAACTCAGTTGTATTTTCTAAGATGGTTGAAATAAACCAGCAAATATTCTCTAGGATTTCAACTTCTGCAAGATTGTCAGGCTGGGCTAAAGACTGAATGTTGTATTTTATTCTTGTATTCTTGTAATGTATCTCAACCGTCACCCTTTGTATTTTGAATCAGGAGCCAATTTCACAAACATTACCCTTTTGAGGTATTCATTCATCTGATTGGAAATTGCCAGATGAATAAGTTATCTCTCTTAATTATCCCAGTTGACCCAGCTGTAAATGGGTATGGATAATCTGAGAAAAATCAATATCAACAGGTATGGCCAAGGACAGACTGGTAGACAGGATCTTTGAGAACCCAAGTTGTTATCCTTTTCTTTTCTTCATGTGATTTTATGAACCTATCAAAAGATACAAAAAGCTGTGAAAATGGAAATCTATGAAATCTAATTGTTTATTATTTTAAATCAGCATGTGATATGAATCAATCTGATATGAGATCATGATTTGAAAGAAGTCGGTTTGAATAATCATGGTCCAGATTACATTTGCGTATGTTTTGTGAAATTTGCTCCTTAACTTACATGCACCCTATATTGTACAATGGTGCATGTTTTCATATGTTCTTGATATTAAATGCACTCCAAGGGTCAAAGGTTAATCACTGGGGAAAATAGAAAGCTTGGTTATTGCCCACAGGATCATGTTTTTGGTTTGCTGTCTCTGTTTTTATTTTCATTTGGAATTGGGCTTCAGTTTATTTTCAATAATCTTTGTTTTAATGAAAGGCACAGTTCAAAAAAATGCCAATTTTCATTCCTTTTTGGAGATTCCATACAGTCAAGCAATGTGACTCATATGCAGAATTGCTCAAAAATTCCTGGTAGATCTTGCACTAATTTTAACAGAACTTATAACCCTAAAGTAATCATTTTCTCAGAAAAGAACAAATTTATTTTGGAGTAATCTTTGTAATATTTGTAAAAGTTTTTAATGTTTAGTTCTCTATATATCTATCTAGCTTACCTAAACGTTCTGAATCTAAAAATAGTAGTGGTGATGATGATTTTTTATTCCTTGGTGAAGACAGGTAGTTTCGCTTTTACTCTTTTAACAAGTTGCTTGATGCTATATATAGACCATGTTCCTATAAACAAAGGTATATGAGTTTCAATTATCTAACCTTTGCTATCACAACTCAATAGTTTTGTCAAAAATCATGGATCAAATTCGCACCATTTCAGTTTCCTGAAATTGACCAGATCATTATTTCATTGGTGTATTAACATTCATTTGGCTTGAGGAATTGGGTCAAATTGTAGTAAGTTTCATTTTTCAAAAATGACAGGAATTGCAAATATCTTGCAAGAAGTAGAAATGATGCAATACATATTATACTAGAATTACAGGAATCACAGACAGGAAATAAAAGCTATAAAGATACTATGAAATAAACAGAAATAGAAAATCTGTGTAGAATTTCTTTCAAATTCCATTGTTCTAAATGTTGTAGAACTGATCAAACACATCATATTCAGTCTTTGTGAATATTTAATTTTTTTCAAATTATGTGTTTTTTACACTTATAGTAATGCCCGATTCAAAAGCAAGCAGAGCTTATATAAATCTGTCTCTGCTGTACTCATTATAAAAACATTGAATGAATATAAATGAAATAATATAGTAATAATTATTTGATATAAATCATATAAAAGATGGTGAAAGTAAAATGAGTTATTGCCTGGGCCTATTCACTGGTATGATTTGTTGATAAGAATTTAATTTCAATTATAAAGAGAGTTTAGGGGTATGCAACACAATGAAAAATGATTGACTAAGTTCCAGGTGTGTTGAGTATACAGTTTGCATTTAAATTTGAAATTACCATCACTATTTTTAAAAGTGAGGATTTACCTGTATTGAGCTACAACCTTGCTATTATATACAAATTAATGGAACAAATCAAATAATGACATATTTTCCCTAAGGGAATGGTTCAAAAGTCTTGGAAGACAAGAATATTAGGTTATGATAGCAATGGTTTGATAATGGAAACTTGCATCCCATTACTTATATGAACATACATTATATAGAAACCTCAGTTGCTGACTGTATTAGCATGTATTATACTCACAAACGCTAACAGGTTTTGACCACTCACAATACAATGTAACATTCTGTGAAGCTAACTTTGATCTCAAGTCCATATCAAATTATAGGAAATTTTTTTTTTTTTAGAAATGTAAATTTTGCAAGACAAATATTAAAAAAACTGTTCAAATTTTGATTGGTTTCCATACATTATATTTTGTGTGGTTCAAAACTCTTAGTGTAAATGAAATACATGAAGGCTTATTCATTATGATGACTGTTCCGTTTCAGGAAATCATAGGAGTCTGGAAGAGGCCCAAAATTGTCATTATCAGTCATTCATTATGATATTAATGTAGTGTTATTTTCATATTTTTATTCCCCTTAATATTAGTTTTGTTGCTTTAATCACTAATTTGCAGCACTTAATTTATATTAACTTAATAAATATTTTACCTCTGTCTTAGTTTTTTTACATGTTTTATCCTTGTCTTCTGCTTATACTACAATTTTATTGAATGGCTGATGGCACCAATTATGATATGATTTTATTCCAATAAACACTTTATGCTTATTGCTTTTTTTTAGTGCTTTGACATGCTCTGGTTTAGCTGTGTTTTGTAATATTTTGCTTCCAGTGAGCAACTTTAAAAGAATGGAATCTAAGAAAATGGATTGAAGTGAAAAACAAGACCGAAACTATCTTGATATTTCATCTTAAAAAAAAAACCATATTTTAGGGGTTTTTTGTTTAAGGCAATACTACCTCTTAGGTTGACCAAATAATCTACATTTTTAAACTTGATTAAATGAGTCTTTATATTCATCAGTAGACTAACCTGGTGTCATAACTATACATCTCTATGATATGATCAATCCATAAAACTACAGGTAATAATTGAAAAGTACCCAGTTTAATGGATTTATCTTAAAATACAGGATATCTGTTGTTAAGTTAAGACACCAGATAAACTCAACTGATGAATATACACTTCTTGAACAAGTTTGAGTCTTTGAGTTTTATATTCATTCCAAGAGGTAGTATTCCTTGAATACTTCAGCTATAAAATTAATGATTCCCTTCTCTAATATAACTGTAGAGAGCATTGCTTGAGATCTAGTCTGAGAATGGGTATCAACACTATCAGAGACTGGATAAAGATCATATCATAATTGATGTCCGTTTACTAAATGCTTATCTTTATATTGTCACTAATGAACTTATTCTACTTCTGATTTCCAATTCCTCTCTTATATTTAGTAACAAAGAAGATATAAGTCGTGATTCTATAGCCAAACCACTTTATAGATTTATGAATGAAGTGTTTGAATTAAGAGGAATGTTTAAATGGTTACGTAAAAGTTTTATAACTTTTGTAGAAGTTACATTTGGTCGCTCCATTAACAGGTAAAAGGCATATCATCTATTTTTAAGTTCACATAAGTAACTTATATAGCTATACAAATATATCTGTATACAGCTGTGATTTTGATTCTTTAGTTAAATTATGAAAGTCTCTAAGAGGTCAAATTTCTACAGAGCACGATCAAAGATAAGTTTCTTAAGATCCTGTATGGAAAGCACTAAAGTAGGTTTATACTTTTAGATCTGAATATAGATCAGATACAGCCTTAAAGGATTTGTAAAGAGGTCTTCTGAACTTTTAATGTCATTTGATAGCATCAATTTTTACTATTCTAAATATCAGACTTTAAGGTGTAGAGATCACATTAAATAACTACTTCTGGTTTTTATTGTATACAACATTTCAGGCGAAACTGGCAATGTAAATTGTTGAAACATTGTGTTAGAAATAAAACTCAAAAGTGGTTTACCATAAAATTATGTTCTGTGATTTAATAAGACTCCTGTATAGGGCTTTATAGGGATTGTAAAGAGGTTTTTTCTAAATTTTTTATTTGATGCATTTTATTTAACAGACAACTACATGAGACAGTAGATTGGGTATTCTCAGAGTCCATGATTATCTATTATATAAGATTGTTTAAAGAGTCCATGTGGCCTGATGGTAAGTGGGCTGATCTGTCAAATCCCAGAACAGATGAAGAAAAACTAGCCACTAGAAATGATGCCAAAGAAAAATTTATTTCCAACATACCAGGTGGGTCATTATAGATCTTTGCAATTTTGAGGTATTTTTGTGGCATTGCATCTTGGAACCCTTTGCATATTTCCATCATATTTTAATGTTACACCTTGCTGATTTATTTCCATCTATTTTCATTTTGCTAATAATGCTTGTTGGGATCTTTGTGCATGGTCTCCTTCAGGTCCATAACTATTCCTTGTTTTAGTCTCAGTAAACTCAAAATAATTGACTTATTTAGATGCATTAAAGAACCTGGTAGGCGAAGATAATGCTAAACATGGTACTATTAAGATGTTTGAAGTCATGCAAGATATCAGACTCAATAAACATATCTTTTATGTAAGTAACCATTTTGATAGTAATATTTGGTAATATATTTCATATCATGAAATGAATATCAAAGAAACTGTTTCCGAAACTCAGGGCTGTAACTATATCAAGGCAAATACGGCCAATGTCTTAAGTCAAATTTAACAGAAAGAAATTTTGTATAAAAAGTTTAAAATATGAATTTGATACCCATTAAATATATCGCTTTTTTGACCTTTGTTAAATGTAGTAGCCATTTGAAGTCTAACGAAAGCATTGCGATTAAAGAAAACAACTGACTTCAAAGACTGAGGTTTGTCTTTAGTTACGACCCTGTAACAATCCACCTTATGTCGACATTACCATAATTTCTGCATTCTTGGAGAAGAACATCATATTGTTTACATAAAACATTTTAAGAGTATAATCTGGATATTTAGTATCATGCAATTTCTTTTCCAAAATCCATGATTCGTGGCAATTCTCCATAATTTATTGTCAAGGTGACTGGTGTTAGGTAAAGCATTATATAAAGAATGGTACTTAAAAATTGAATGACAAGAGATTCAGGATAAAATGAAATATCCCAGAATTGTTTATCTGCTATACAAAGCTTTAAATTAAAACACAGTATTTTGAATGGATGAAATATTTCTATTTCAGATCATGAATCTTTCATGTGTAACTAAATTCTTTAATTTTATTATCTTATTGTGTATTTCAGTGTTTATTACAAGTATTTCTAAATGAATTAATACCAGAGTTAGAAAGTGTGAAGGATGAAAATGAAGGGGATGAAACGTGAAGCAAATCTATGGAAGATGAAAACTGTGATTTGAGGCATTTCAGGCTGAAAAAATTTAAACAATCAAGACCATTTGCCGGTGTTTTTAGAGCAATGCTAAGATGTTATATAATACAAACTCAAACACTTGGCAGAAATGACTTCAAAATGTGCAATAAACAAATTTCATTGCTCAAAATAGCATCTTTACAATGTTAAGCCTTAACAAACTTTGTCAAGTACCTTGACTGCAATAGCCACCTTTTGTATATCACAGGAGTTAAATGCAGCCATTTGATTGGATTGCTTGTTAGCAAATACAGTCAATCATAGTCCACAATTGCACTCGCAGTCAAATTGTTTACAGTCTCTCTGTGGGGGGTAAAGGTGTCTGTTGAAGTCCGTAATAGAGCAATTTGTAATATGTGAAGATGTCACAATATAGAAGAAATGAACATTTTTATTAGTTCAAGATTCATTCCATTTCTTTTATTTTATTTCAACAGAAGTTAATTTGACTACAGCAAAAAGATAATGCTCAAATATGACATCAACTTTCAATTTCTCATGATCAGAGAAGGCTGTAAATATTGTCCTGGCAGTACACCTACCCTGCCTTGTCTAACTTGTGACCGCCCAAAAAGATAATTGTAAAATGTAAGGATTTGGACCCTTTAATTCAGAGCTTTAGAATTTCAGTTACTGTCTACTTCGTAAGTTAAAATAATCTACAGCCCTGGAAAATTTAAAACTTTTTTTTTGCTCATGAGGTTGATATATAAGTTAATAAAAAAAACTGTGCATTATACAGTATACACGCAAATATATGGTATATGTCATTTTTTAATCCAAGGAAAACTTGACAATGATATCAATTTATTTACAAATCTAATATTTCATGTCTTAATTAATGTAAAATACTGAATGAATGCTCATTTTGTTTATGTTATAAATTTTGTTAAAGAAAATTTGTTCAAATTTATTTCTTAGCAGATTCACTTGTCGGCATTAAAGAAATTTAAAATAGATTTTCTTGCCTTTGTGTATGTGTATCAGGGTCACTGTGATTTCAGAATTAACAAATACCATTCAAAAAAAATATGTCATAATCAAAATATGGTCAACATTCTGGAACTTATTACTTTAGTATGTGTTTTCAAATACCCATATGCAAAGACGTAGAATAGACCCAAGTCACTGCCATGGCGACTAACATAGACATGCCTACAATTCTAGGCTCTTGTTGTTTTCGTCATTTTTCTCGACGAAATCTTGGGACAAGAGTGTAAGAAAGCCACTCAGTTTCAGAACAGGATTTTGTTTATATTTACATTATGGTAACTACAATTTACAAAACACAATAATTTTGTTTACTCTCACTGCTATATAGAGTTATCTACCTAGAGATATTCATTTATTTTAAGAACATCATCTTAATAATATTCTTTTAATTTTTTCGAGCTCTTCACTATTCAAAAGACAACGTACAATGACAGATATCAATATAATTTTAACTCATGAAAAACAAAAGCATTTTGAAGACGAGAGTATGATCGTGTCAACTCGGTTTGTCTTGGAACTTCAGACTATAGCGCCCTCTAACGGGCTCAACTCCACGTGATAATTCCTCTTCCTTTTCTTCGTGAATATTGTTCATGGTCGCCACGCTTCTGAATATTTTTGCAGCATTTTCCAGAGCCATGTCTAAATCAGGAGAAAGAACCTTCCTTGCAGTCAAGCCAGATGGAGTTCAACGTGGACTAGTCGGTGATATCATCTCAAGATTTGAGAAACGTGGCTATAAATTAGTTGCTCTGAAACTTCAACAGGTACTTTATACTCTCCTTACTTACACTCAGGCTCACAGGCCTAGCTACTAGACAATCTACCCATAGGCCTACTGGGTACAAATTACAACTACTCCTCTCACTCAGAATTCACCACTCAGACCAGATTTTTTCAATTTCAATAAAAAAATGTATATTTTACAAATATATTCAGAATAGTATGATATTGTCTGAGAGAAAGAGATGTATATTTTACAAATATATTCAGAATAGTATGATATTGTCTGAGAGAAAGAGAAGTGGAAACACCAACCAAAACCAAAATTCTACAATACTGAAACTGAAAGGTTGTGTAGTTAATCTTAGAGTGTCTTTCTAAAATCCAAAAAACTAATTGTTTAAACTTGACTGAATGAGGAACTCAACAAATCACAAGAAGGCCTTTTGTTTTATTTGTATTTAGTAAGTGCGATTACTGCTTTTTATACGCCCACATCTCCGTATGTGGACGTATATTGTTGGCACCCCTGTCTGTCCGTCCGTCCATTCGTCAACATTTTCTTGTAAACACTCTAAAAACGATGGAATCAAATGAAATTCGGTATGTGTATACATATTCATAAAACGAAGGTAAAGTTTGAATTTGAGCTATTTTTGTCCGTTCAAAGCACAGATATTGCCCTTGCCCCAAAATCTTGAATATGCTATTAATCTCTTAGTTTTCAACTGATTTTGATAAAACTTAAAATGGATGTTTCATTTTTACCATCCACATGCCGTGGTGGGCGTATATGGCTGTGGTCCACTATTTTACATTCATGTAGGCTATCCTGCCACCACTTCAAGCCATTCATTAGATCTGCATAATGCCATTGCATAAGCCAGATTTATTTAAATGCATAGTGGCATGTGAATTGGATGGTCCTAAACATAACTTTATTTCATTTAAGCTTACTTGTATGGCTGCCTTTAACTTTCCTTTCCATCATTGTAGGTTAGCGAGGACCATTTAAGGAAACATTATGCTGATTTAAAGGGAAAACCATTTTTTGAAGGCTTAGTGAAGTTTATGGCATCTGGACCCCTTGTAGCAATGGTAAATACTTGTCAAATACAATCAACGGACAAATCTAGCAGTTAAATAAACATGATTTTGGGCTAAGATGGATAATATAGTTACAAGGACTCAAGGCGTTTTTTTGGTGCAATTTGGTTTAGATTAGCAGTGGTCCACAAATGCGAAATTCAAATCGGTGATTTGGCAATATGGCTGCCTCTGCTGACGACTAATGAAAGACCGCTATTTTGATTACATTAGCAACTTCCACATGCTGTCATCTTGGAAAAGCCTTATCGAATTGCCTAACCACCTCCTGGGACGGTTAGGGTGATTAGCCAAATCAGTTTAGGTGAACTGGCTCACAAATGTACCGATTAGCCTAATGGTCCTGGCTCACAAAATAGCTAATCTGCCTAATCCAATCGGCCCACAAAAACGACTCAAGTGTCCCTCAATATTTTGAATTGGAAAATTTGCTTATACCTCTCTCTCATTGGCCAGTTAGAGATTATTAAGAAGAGCATGAACATCCATTGCATTTCTAACAATGTTATTTTCTGGTTTATCTTTTGATTGTTGAATATTTCAGGTATGGGAAGGTTTAGATGTTGTCAAACAAGGCAGAGCTATGTTGGGTGAAACTAACCCATTAGCTTCCAAACCTGGTTCTATCAGGGGAGACTACAGTATCGATATGGGAAGGTAAAAAATACTGTGAATTTGAGAAGAACTGTCCATGACCATATTACATGGATATATTTGTGAACTTGTTGAAATACAGCGATTTGAGTCTTGAATATATATAATTGAAATGGTCTTCAGAAATACTAGAAATGTACGAAGATCCCACAATTTCTTCAAAAATATCTTAAAACAGGAATTTCTTCTCCTTTTAATACTCCCACATGAAAATGTGGACGTATAAGCTTATTGACCCTGTCCTATGTCCTTGTAGGCCTAAGAGACTACATTTTTTATACGCCCACATCTCTCTATGTGCACGTATATTGTCGGCACCCCTGTCGGTCTGTCAAATGAAATTCAGTATGTGTATACATATAAAACGAAGATCAAGTTCGAATTTTTCAACTGTTAGAAGCAGAGTTATTGCCCTTTCCCCAAAATCTTGAATATATATTACTTTTAGTTTTCAACCGATTTTGATGAAACTTAAAATGGATGTTATTGAACCTAAATCGAAAGGATGGAGAAAGATTAGTTTATTTCTGATTAAATTTAAGGCTTTTTCAAGATTTAGGCCTCTTAAGTCAGATTTAAGAAGTTATCGGCCCATCAACATTTGCTTGTAAATGCTCTAAAAACTAGAGTTTTTTATGGAATCAAATGAAATTCGGTATGTGTATACATATTCATAAAACGAAGATCGAGTTCGAATTTGAGCTAATTTCGGCCATAAGAAGCAGAGTTATTGTCCTTGCCCCGAAATCTTTAATATTTACCATCACATGCCGCGATGGGCGTATCGTATATGGCTATGGTCACTATCATTATATGATCTTGATGAGATTTGGTATGATATCTCAGTAAAGCTTGAAATTATTAACAATCGGAATATTGGTTTCTCATATTAAACCACTACAGACTTAAGTTATAATTTCTGACAGTTGGTAGTGGTCGTATGTTACTTTGCCTGGCAAACTTTCTTGTGATACAATATTGTTGGAACTTGGTATTCATGTATTGTTGACTTGTAGGCACTATAGAGTCTATACAGTTTTTATCCAATATTGATGAAACTTGGTATGCAGTGCATATTGATAAGATCTAGGTCATGGTCGAAAAAAGTAATAATTGGATGAGAGGTTTTGCCATTGACTCAATAAAAACTCATCAAATTTGGCTTGTAGGCATGATATAGGCTACAGTTTTATTTGATCTTGATGAAACTTAGTATGCATGTATGTATCTATGAGATCTCAATTGAGTTCGATATTAGTAACAAAAGGATGAACGGTTAAGCCCTTGTATGAACCTCAATGTTGCCTGGTAGTGGGCGTATGTTACCTTGCCTGACAAGCTATCTTTCTCTAGACTTAAATGTCTTTTCTATATTTCAATATTTTAGTAGTGAATGCTATTAGTTATTGTCTTAGCTAGAAAAATATTCCCCTTTCTGTGACTAAGGTATGTTTTGTCAAAAAATACGGTGGAGTAAGAGTCACCCAGCTGTAAATAGGTGTGAATAAACCAAGAAAGATCAGTGTTAATAGTTTGGTTAAGGTCTGACTGCAAGCAATATCCTTGTAAAACATGTTTTTCTTTTCAGAAATATTTGCCATGGTAGTGATTCAGTTGAGAGTGCCAAAAAAGAGATCGAATTATGGTTTGATGCTAAAGATTTATGTGATTACAAGAAAGCTAATGATGTATGGGTTTACGAGTAAATAACATCTAAATTCTACCCCATGAAAAGACCAATTAGACAAATATTATAAATATTTTATTCGACCCCTATTGGTTGTTGTTACTGCAATGTGTTAAAGTTTGCAATGGTCTGGTCTGTAATAAAATCGCAATAGTGCTCCAACAGGTGTTTTAATTTGTGTTCTTGGTACCAAGTTGTCTGAAACTTGCAGGTTAGCTCTTATTTCAAAATATGTCCGTGCTTAAATGTATGGAAGAAGGGTTTCACACAGTTCTATGGACTTTGTCTTGCCCTTTATGTATATTGTATGTATAAGAGTTTGATAGAGACAAAAATACGGTTTGTTTCAAATTTATAAAGATTCATGGCTATCCCCTACTCACAAACTGAAAGGTAAACTCTTCATCAGTGAACTTAACTGGTGTTAAGAGTGAAGAAGTTCCTAAAAGCTTCTATGTAAAGCACTGGCCAAGGTCACAAATAAAGAGATAAATGTTCAATACAAGATAAGGTGAAGTTAGCATTGTTAGTATTAAGTTAAAAAAACAACCACGAGTAATCTGCAATAAACAAAAGTCTATAATATGAAAGTTTTCTTGTTACCAGTTCTAAAAGAAAAGAGTATTTATAGGTTCTGAAAAGATAAACATCTATATATAAGGATTAGAATATATTATACTTAATGAGCTAGAAAATATAGAGGGGGTCAAGTATTATTGGATTCAATGGGATCGAGTCTACCACGGACCAGAAAATTACTAAGGTTATTATTTTTATTTTTATTAAGTCCATTTGGAGCCACTGTTTGGAGTTGGTCCATCCAGTAGCTTTCTCTCTGTAATCGTTTGGTTTTTGGTTTGATAAGATCAGAGTCAGGAATTGATTCAATAGGCATAAGTAGGTCTTCAATGGAATGGTCAGATAAATTAAAATGATGAGAAATTGGTCTATTTTTGCTATGAATTATATCAAAGCAATGGCCGCTAAATCGAGTTCGCAACGGGTTCTGGGTTTCGCCGACGTATTGTTTGTCACATTTTTTACACGAAATTAGGTAAATGATATTTTTATCCGTACACGTGAGACGTTCTTTAATTTCAAATATTTTTCGTTTTTTTTTATTTTGAAAATAATGAGACATATGGATATGTTCACAGGTGCGACACCGAGAACCTCTACATGGTATTGCGCCAAAGTTATTTATTGGAGGAGGGAGTTCATTAATTTTCAAAAGGTCCAAAACAGTGTCATTTTGCGCAAGAATCGTTTGGAATAGCCCCTCTCTCTTAATTTACTGAAAACCAGTCTACAAGCTGCATCAAAATCTACTTTTTGAGTGCAAATTCTAAAAAAACGCAAAATTTGTGATTTGATTATTCCCATAAAAGTATGTTTTGGGTGAAAAGAGTTTTTATATAAAAGTTGGTGAGTATCCGTTGGTTTAAAAAATACTTTGATATCTAATTTGTTTGTTTGAGAGAAACTTGGTCCTTTGAATACCGTAGTATCCAAAAAATCCATACTTTGTTCAGAAATATTCGCAGTTAGTTTTACAGATGGGTGGTGATTATTTAAAATTTCAAAATATTGCCAAAAATTTGTTAAAGACTCGGTCCAAATAATAAAAATATGTCAAGAAACCTTCCATAGAAGAAAGGTTCAAAAGGGGAAATGGAAGAAATTTCCAATTCCCACTCAGCCATAAAGATATTTGCATAACTCGGCGCAAATCATTTGCCCATCGCGGTGCCTGAAGTCTGGAGATAAATTTTTTCATTAAAGGCAAAGTCATTTCGCGTTAGACATTATTCCAAAAGTTCTAATATTTCTTTGTCGGGTCTATCTACGCAGGGATTTCGAAGAAAGGCCTTTCGGACAGCGTCTAAACCGGTTTTATTATCAATATTGGTATACGTACTCGTAACATCTAATGAGATAAATCTTGCGTTTAGAGGAACATTCAAGCTTTTAATTTTTTCAACAAAATCGGTGGTATCCTTAAGATATGACGGATGCTTACACGCTAATGGAAGTAAAAAATGGTCAATGTATTCAGAAACTCGGTAGGATTCGCTCGCGCAATCTGAGATAATAGGCCTGCCTTTAGGAATCCTATTGGCTAAAGACCATTCAGTTTCCGGGTTTTTGTGAATCTTCGGTAAAGGTTTCGGATTAGGTTGATCAACAATTAATAATAAAACAATTGTGGGTTTTTAAAAATGCGGTCGAAAACGGAGAGACCCATAGAAATAATTGTGATTCCAGTTAACGTAAAACTTTCAAAAAGAATTTCATTTTATGGTTATCTAATATATACATGTTTTCCATAGAAAGAATAACAAATGTGAATGGAGTGATCAACGGCTCGACAATACATGTACCAGGCGGTCCAACAGGCGGTTCGGCTGGCGCTGTCTGCAGCATACTAAGCTTAATTTTTTTATGCTAGAACTAACGATATAATAGTAACAATAACGTGTTTTAATATAGTTATTTATTGCTTTTAATTTCAATCATTTTGTTTGTAAGTATTTTTGTGCTTCTGGAAACTGAAAGAAATAAAAAAAATCAAATTTCGATGTGGAAATCAATGACATTCTATGATGTTAATATCAATGCCTTTTCAATGTACTTGTACAGACATAGAAAGAAATAGTTGGCTTCACTGGTTATTACAAGTTTCTGCTGTTTGATTTTATAACTATAAAACATCGGTAAAAAACCAAATTAAAAAAGAGACAATTCATTTTGAAATGACTTAAGTGTTATTGCTCTATGATAGGGTGGTGTTTATGAGGTAAAAGATATGATTACGTGATTCTTCAAAAATGGCCTTCAACCCACCTTGAATTTTTACTCTCTTCTTTCATCCTGTCTATCACTACCGGGTGTGTCACCACCTTGAATTTTTACTCTCTTCTTTCCTTCTGTCTATCACCACCGGATCTGTTACCACCGGGTCTGTCACCACCAGGTCTATCACCACCGGGTCTGTCACTTCATGGTTTGTCACCACCAGGTCTTTTACCACCAGGTCTTCGTCTTTCCTGTCTATCACTTTCTTGAGAAAGGACGAGCCAAACAAGCTGCGAACATCAACAATTACTGGCCCCCATTCATTATTCTCATTAATCTTTTCTCCAAGTAAAGGAGAGTAAGGCATGGTGCCTGTTTTTCAGACATAGACTACATTCTCATGTTGATAATATTTTACTGGATTACAAAATGTCTTATTGTTTTCAGATAACTCAAGTTAGTCGGATTTTAACCTGGCAATAGTATACCCTATGTTTATTATTTTGAATATGACCGAAATCAAAATGTTCCTCATAGAAATTTTCCTTGACCATATCCTGATAATTCTCATTGAGACATGTCCGACAATCTGTTTAAAAGCCACATTTGTTTTGTAATGGCAGTTGCATTGACAGGTTTCCTTGACCATATCATCATTGAGACATGTCCGACAATGTGTTTAAAAGCCACATTTCTGTAATGGAAGTGGCATTGACAGCATTTTCATAAGTTACGACTCATAGAATAGACTCTCATGTGGTCGCCCAGCTTTACTGGAGTTTTTAACGCACTCAGATGTAGCATGTTTGAGTTCAACTAAAATTTCAAAAAGAATTGTCAAATAGGTATATATTTATCTTGAGGGTTTTTAATCAGCAGGGTCATGAGAAATATATTTTAAACAAAGTTTTTACCATCATCGCAATAGAAAGTAATTCCGCTTACTAAAAAGTTTTGTGAAACGAACAGTATGGCTTGACAAATGTAGAGGATAATGAGATATATTTTTACATCCGAATTTCTATATAAATCCAAACTATTCTTTGTATTTCATCATTCATTTTGTTGAACTTGAATACACGACGATGGGAAAGATTGTACTCTTGTTAATGTTTGCAGCCTGCTTGGCATTGGTACTTGCACAAGACGAAGGCGACAATGGTTCGCGTCCACGAAGACGAGGACGACCTGGTCGAGGTCCACGACCCGATGGTGACAGATCAGGTGGTGACGGTCCTGGTGGTGACGGACCTGGTGGTGACCGACCGGATGGTGACAGGCCGGATGGTGACAGACCTGGTGGTGAACGACCGGGTGGTGACAGACCTGGTGGTGACCGACCGGGTGGTGACAGACCGAATGGTGATAGACCGGATGGTGAAAGACCGGATGGTGACAGACCTGGTGGTGACGGACCTGATGGTGAAAGACCGGATGGTGATAGACCTGGTGGTGACCGACCGGATGGTGACAGACCTGAAGGTCAGCGACCTGATGGAGATGGAGGAAACTAATGAATAACATCAATAACAATGTAAGTTCCAAAATATATAATATAAAATACGGGGGCTCACATACGACATATTTCACTTTTTATTTTAAATTAAAAACTTTAATTTTTACCTGCGTCAAAATAACCAAGGTAAAAATTTAAGTGAAAATCGGGTAAAAATTAGGTGAAAATTCTTGTATTTTTAAATTGAATACTTTACTTTTTTACCTTGGTACGGTGGCTCCGGTATGGAACCGGTATGAAAACATTCAGATACTTTGTTTGAAAGAAACAAGATAGTCTGTTTGCAGAATATGGTACCGTTCATCTTCAACAACAACAGTTATTAAACCAAATATATTATCATTCTTGGAATGGAGATTTGATTAAGAATTTTTCATTCATTTATATTATCTTAATTACCATGGTGTCTTTATTTCAGTTTGAAGTTTCCAGTTTCCAGTACAGAAATATTTAAAAACATGATAAATGATAAATAATAAATTACTCTATTGGAACTGTTGATTGTTATTATTTTTTTTGTTTGTTTAAAGAAAATGTAAAAACTGTAGAGTCGTAGAATTTAGAGGCTGCCATTCGAGAACTATCAGAGATGTAAAGCTGCAATATGCTCTGCATGTGCACACTCATCTGAATATGTTTTCTGCGAAATTTCAAGTTTCTACCATGTAATAACTGCTTGCTACAGCTAAATAAAGATGAAACTGTCGATTTGAAAAAAATTTGACAGGCTGTCAATGGAAAACTATCAAAGATATAAAGTTACAATTTGCACTGCATGTGCACACCCCTCTGAAATTGTTTTTGCCAAATTTCAACTTCCTACCTCTGCCTGCAACAGCACTTTTATTTTCAGACTCTTCCCGAAATAAAAATATAAGGGTCGATTTTCCTATTGAATATAAGGGTCGATTTTCTCGAAAGTCTGAAAAAAATCCGAATATCTGTTTTCAGGAATATTAGCAGTAACGTCCAAGATAATTTTAATTATAATTTGACTGAATTGGGTCCGAACCGTCTGCCTCCATTCGAACCTCTGGTGGATTGTCGCATTTAGAAGATTCATCAAAGATAGCTTGGCAGCTTTGATTTTGAATAAAAATATTTAGCAGTACAGAAACAATCACCTGTATGAAATTTTTAACCATATTCAGTCATACACTTCTTTTGAACTCTTTAGGGCAATACTGAATAATATTGAGTATGAGTTATTGCCCTTGTTATTGAAAACGTGTTCAATTTTTAGCCCATGAAAACTCTAGAAGGCAAATATTCAATCTTCAGCGCGAGACTGAATAATAAAACCAAGTTTTGTCAAAATCCAGCAAGAATCATGCCTTTTAGTGTTTAAGAGCTAAATTTGAAAGCGTTTTCAAGAAAAAGGGCAATAGCTCATACTAAATATTTTTCAATTCTTCTGATTTTCAATAGTGTTCATCCTTGGGTGATTACGAGCACTCACACCAAGTTTCGTCAAAGTCCGTCAAGAATTGTGCCTTCTAGAGTGTTTACGAGCTAAAAATTGAACGCGTTTCAAGAACAAGGGTAATAACTTATACTAAATATTTTTCGATTCTTCTCATTTTCAATAGGGTTCACCCTTGGTTGACTACGAACTCTCGTACCAAGTTTTGTCAAAATCCGTCAAGAACTGTGTCTTATAGAGTGTTTAGGAGCAATTGTGGACGGACGGACGGACGGACTGACGGACGGACCGACGGGTGGACTGACGAACATAGGTGACGGCAATATACGCTCTACATTTCATGTGGGCTTATCAAAATGAAAAGGTAAAATATCAGACAACATTTGGTGGAGTAAATACATAAACAGACTAAGATCTAAGTAGTCGACGAAAAGATGGTGGTTTCGGGTTCCTCGTTGCATACTGGACACATCTCTCCGTCGACTTTCCCTATTCCATTCAGCTTTACCATATTCCATACCACATTATGGGCAATTTTAAAATCTAGGTTTATCATTGTTGATGTCTTATAGATTTAGGCTGGAACAGAGACAGGTGTTTTGGTCTAAGTTAATCAACGATTGATAAAAACACAATTGTGCCTTTTTTTTTAGAAAATCGGAGTGAACAAAGGCTGGAAATGGTCGTCGCCAATACACATATCAAACGGTCCACCAGGAAGTTTTTAAATTTTTGATGTTGGCCTTTACAGAGAACTAACGATATAATAGTAACAATAACGTGTTTTAATATAGTTATTTTTTGCTTTTAATTTCAATCATTTTGTTTGTTAGTATTTTTGTGCATCTGGAAACTGAAAGAAATAAAAAAAAATCAAATTTCGATGTGGAAATCAATGACATTCTATGATGTTAATATCAATGCCTTTTCAATGTACTTGTACAGATATAGAAAGAAATAGTTGGCTTCACTGGTTATTACAAGTTTCTGCTGTTTGATTTTATAACTATAAAACATCGGTAAAAAACCAATTTAAAACAGAAACAATTCATTTTGAAATGACCTAAGTGTTATTGCTCTATGATAGGGTGGTGTTCATGAGTTAAAAGATATGATTAAGTGATTCTTCAAAAATGGCCTTCAACCCACCTTGAATTTTTACTTCTTCTCTCATTCTGTCTATCCCTACCGAGTGTGTCACCATCGGGTCTGTCACCACCAGGTCTATTACCACCCGGTCTATCGCCACCAGATCTGTTACCACCGGGTCTGTCACCACCGGGTCTATCACCACCGGGTCTGTCACTTCATGGTTTGTCACCACCAGGTCTGTCACCACTAGGTCTGTCACCACCGGGTCTGTTCGGACGAGGTTTGTCACCACCGGGTCTGTTACCACCAGGTCTTTTACCACCAGGTCTTCGTCTTTCTTGTCTATCACTATCTTGAGAAAGGGTCGGAGCCAAACAAGCTGCGAACATCAACAAGAGAGACATTTTCCCCATTGAAGTCTATTCAA
>NW_008708986.1:3953195-3954491 GCF_000327385.1 Lottia gigantea
TTCATTAGCTGCTACTCATGTTTTGCCAAAATGTTGTTTGGATTTTAGGTTTCAGTTTTCGTTGGATCGTTAGTCCTTGGTTTATTTATTTTACAAATCCACATCATTTAGACATTGAAAATGTAAATGTGAAAAATTACCAAATGACATAAGCACCACCAGTACAAATGACTACTGTCTTCACCTCACTGTATTATTGCAGTCTTTTGAATTATCTGTAGTTATATCAACTTGTTGATGAAGTTCAGAAAACAAGGCTTACTCTCTGTTCTAAAATCCACAGAAAAACACATATTGTTGAACACTGTTAGATTTTAGTCACATAGATGATTATTCTAAAACTTGTTGTAGTGAGATGTGATTAAAGGTAAACCATGAGGCTATGGAGCTTTAACTCCAAATATTTTTCAGTGGTGAGGTATGGCAAATGATAGGAGAACTGAGTACAAGATTATCTAAGATAGATACAGTCACAGTTTTAACACAAGATATAGTGGACATTTTAACAGATCATTTTAAAGATATTAGATTAGCCAATAAAAGGTAACTTTAAACTTAGATTTAAGAGTAAACAAGTACTGAGATGCCAAATGTATATCTTTTTCCTTTCTAGTTAGTTTCAATTTATTTCTAATATTTGCCCAATTAACTCCCTTTAGTCTTCAAATGATCTCACTCTAGTCTTCAAATGATCTCCCTCTAGTCTTCAAATTATCTCTCTTTAGTCTTCAAATTATCTCACTTTGGTCTTCAAATGTTCTCCCTATAGTCTTTAAATTATATCCCTTTAGTCATCAAATTATCTCCCTTTAGTCATCAAATTATCACCCTTTAGTCTTCATGTTATCTCCGTCTAGTCTTCAAATGATCTCTCTTTAGTCTTCAAATGTTCTCCCTGTAGTCTTCAAATTATCACTCTTTAGTCTTCAAATTATTTTCCTGTAGTCTTCAATCTATCACTCTTTAGTCTTCAAATTATTTTCCTGTAGTCTTCAAAAACTTCCCTTTTGCCTTCAATTAACTCCCTTTAGTCTTCAAATTATCTCCTGTAAGTCATCAAATTATCGCCCTTTAGTCTTCATGTTATCTCCATCTAGTCTTCAAATGATCTCTCTTTAGTCTTCAAATGTTCTCCCTGTAGTCTTCAAATTATCACTCTTTAGTCTTCAAATTATCTCCCTTTAGTCATCAAATTATCACCCTTTAGTCTTCAAATTATCTCCCTTTTGTCTTCAAATTATCTTCCCTTTCGTCTTCAAATTATCTTCCTTTAGTCTTCAAATTATCTCCCTTTAG
>NW_008708986.1:3981472-3985235 GCF_000327385.1 Lottia gigantea
GACAAGAGAGAAATTTTCCCCATTGAAGTCTATTCAAGTTCAACGAATTGAAATGATGAAATTCTAGTTCTGACTTTATGTACAAATTCCTGTGCAAAAATATTTCTCATTATTTTTTACATCTGTCAATTCTTGGTCTGTTTTTCTTCATAAAAATGTTTACACTTTCAAAATATAGAATTTTAATGAGAAGAATAGCCCACACATTTATCGAAAAAATACGGGGGTAGGTAATTTGTGAAAATTGTCCAAAAAATCCATTATATGCATTTTGTTACTCTGAGATAGGAAGGGGACCCACCAATAAATGGTGTATAATAAAGACGAGTTATACTGTCATTGTTATTCTTATAATTCTATAGACTTATAGATGCTGGTGTGGGGTCGAGTAGAACCAAAGCATTATAACAGGAAGCTCATAAGCAATCCCCTTCCCATGCATAGTCATAACAAATTGAAAGTGGGTGAATTGGAATGGGAATGCCACAAAATCTGGCCAGCCTCAGTCTTTCGCCCCACACGATTAGAAACGACAATTACTGGCTCCCATTCATTATTCTCATTAATCTTTTCTCTAAGTAAAGGAGAGTAAGGCATGGTGTCTGTTTTTCAGACATAGACTACATTCTCATGTTGATAATATTTTACTGGATTACAAAATGTCTTATTGTTTTCAGATATCTCAAGTTAGTCGGATTTTAACCTGGCAATAGTATACCCTATGTTTATTATTTTGAATATGACCGAAATCAAAATGTTCCTCATAGAAAGTTTCCTTGACCATATCCTCATAATGGTCATTGAGACATGTCCGACAATGTGTTTATAGGCCACATTTCTGTAATGGAAGTGGCATTAACAGCTTTTTCTTAAGTAAAGACTCATAGAATACACTCTCATGTGGTCGCCCAGCTTTACTGGAGCTTTTAACACACTCACATGTAGCATGTTTGGGTTCAACTAAAATTTCCATAAGAATTGTCAAATATATTTATCTTGAGGGTTTTTAATCAACAGGGTCATGAGAAAGAACATAAATTTTATACAAAGTTTTTACCATCATCGCAAGAGAAAGTAATTGCATTTATCAAAAAGTTTTGTGAAACGAACAGTATGGCTTGACAAATGTAGAGGATAATGAGATATATTTTTACATCCGAATTTCTATATAAATCCAAACTATTCTTTGTATTTCATCATTCATTTTGTTGAACTTGAATACACGACGATGGGAAAAATTGTACTCTTGTTAATGTTTGCAGCCTGCTTGGCACTGGTACTTGCACAAGACGAAGGCGACAATGATTCGCGTCCACAAAGACGAGGACGACCTGGTCGAGGTCCACGACCTGGTGGTGACGGACCTGGTGGTGACGGACCTGACGGACCTGGTGGTGACGGACCTGGTGGTGACCGACCGGATGGTGACAGACCGGATGGTGACAGACCTGGTGGTGACAGACCTGATGGTGACCGACCGGGTGGTGACAGACCGGATGGTGACCGACCGGATGGTGATAGACCTGGTGGCGACAGACCTGATGGTCAGCGACCTGATGGAGATGGAGGAAACTAATGAATAACATCAATAACAATGTAAGTTCCAAAATATATAATATAAAATACGGGGGCTCACATACGACATATTTCACTTTTTATTTTAAATTAAAAACTTTAATTTTCACCTGCGTCAAAATAACCAAGGAAATTAAAGTGAAAATCAGGTGAAAATTCTTGTATTTTTAAATTGAATACTTTAATTTTCACCTTGGTACGGTGGCTCACAAACGACATATTATTTCACTTTTTGTTTTCAATTAAAAACTTTAATTTCTAATTAAGCTTTGAACTCAAAATTACAGAAATTATCACTCAGTTTTTCACCTTCGTGAATAGCCAATTTAATAATTGTATCAATAAACACTATTGATACTGTTTTATATCTTACGCACACAATCTCGAAGATCTGTTGACTGAAAATTGTGTCTTCATGTTGGTTTTACAACTTGTAATTTGAAACCAGGTTTCACCTTGAGAGAGGAACCGGTATGAAAACATTCAGATAATTTCTTTGAATGGCATTTTAATGAATGAATTAGTTGTTTTCCCCAGAACTACTTAGTGATGCAAAAACTTACAGAAGACTCCGCAAAAACCCAACGAGCATATACAAAGACAGGTTGGACAAGAAGTTAAACGAACTTGAATCCAGTAACCAAATTATCAATCAACTTATATTTAAACTGAGATCAAGCCGTCACCCATGTTCAACATATGCCAGAGCAACAATTAAAATCCACAAAAACCCCATCAAGGCTCGGCCACTCATATGCTCTCGGGATTCTGTCTTCCATAACATCGCCCAACATCTTAGCAGAATCTTGGCACCTTTGGGGAAACTCATTCATTAAAGACTCAGAAGAATTTGTCACCAAATTGAAAGAACTGCAGATCACAGGGAAGATGTACTCATATGATGTTGTCGACTTATTCACCAATGTCCCATGTAAAGATGTGTTGAGTATCATAAGGTATCTAAATTAAAGACCCCACTAGATACTACACTGACTACAGACAGCATCGTCGATCTCATTCAGATGTGTATGTCCTCTACCTACTTCACATGGGGAGATGAGATCTGTATGAACAAATCCACGGTCTACCTATGGGAAGCCCCTTGTCACCATTGATTACTGAAATTTATATGACAGCCTTTGAGGAAAAGACCATGGAAACCTCTCCGATCTCACCAATCTGCTGGTTCTGGAAAGTTGATGACACCTTTGTCATGCATATTAATGCTCAGGATAAGAGGATGAATTTCACCATGGAAGCAGAAGAAGATGACTCTATACCCTTTCTGGATGTGAGAATTAAGCGGTTAGGAGGTCAATTGAAGACATGCGTGTATAGGAAACCTACACATACAGATCAGTATGTGAACTACCATTCCAACACAGCCATCACAGCGCTGGTCAGAAGAGCAAAAAGGATTTGTGACCCAGAATACTTTCAACAAGAATTACAACACATCAAGAAAGTATTGTGCTTGCACAACAACTACCCCCCAGCCTTTGTACATCAAGCTTTTCGATCCGTATTAATGGCAAAACCAACCAACCAACAGCCTAATCCCAACAGACCATCAACCCGCTTAGCTATCCCATTCATCGGAAAGGCATCATACAAAATCAAGAAGATCCTGAAAAAGTCAGTCAGCATTGAAACAGTGTTCTCTGGCAACTCAACGCTTAAAGATTTGCTCAGAGCCAGTGGTAAATTGAATCCCTCCAACAACCAAAAACCTAAAGAATGTGTCTACCAAGTTGAGTGCTCCTGTGGAAGTTCTTATATAGGGGAAACAAAGAGATCCCTTGATGTTCGACTCAAAGACCATCAAGACAAGCCCGGCAATGAAGGAACATCTGCTGTGGCTGAACATCTTGCTATGGGAAGGAAAACAGGACATAAAGTCAACTTTAACAACACCAACATACTGACAATCAATAAGCACGTAGATAAAACCAGGAGGCTTCATGAAGCTATCCACATCAACTTGTAATTATTCATATTCATAAATGTATTTAATAAAACATTTCCAACTTTAAGCATAGTTAGTTATATGAACAATGTAATTTCTATTAATAAAAGACTCCAATACCAGCAATAGTTGTTTAGTTAATATTCAATTACTCTTTTTTAATTCATTTACTTTATTTCAATTATTTTACTTAATCAGCCTGTATGTTATTTTAAGAATTAT
>NW_008708986.1:3987026-3989986 GCF_000327385.1 Lottia gigantea
ATCTAGAGGATCCCCGTTTGTTGTTTGTTTTACAAAAATGTAAAAACTGTAGAGTCGTAGAATTTAGGGGCTGCCATTCGAGAACTATCAGAAATGTAAAACTTTAACCAGTGATTGTTGTTCCATAAAGCTGTGTCTATATATTCAGATACTTTGTTTGAAAGAAACAAGATGGTCTGTTTGCAGAATATGGTACCGTTCATCTTCAACAACAACAGTTATTAAACCGAATGTATTATCATTCTTGGAATGGAGATTTTATTAAGAATTTTTCATTCATTTATATTATCTTAATTACCATGGTGTCTTTATTTCAGTTTGAAGTTTCCAGTTTCCAGTACAGAAATATTTAAAAACATGATAAATGATAAATAATAAATTACTCTATTGGAACTGTTGATTGTTATTATTTTTTTTGTTTGTTGTTTGTTTTACAAAAATGTAAAAACTGTAGAGTCGTAGAATTTAGAGGCTGCCATTCGAGAACTATCAGAAATGTAAAGTTACAATATGCTCTGCATGTGCAAACTTATCTAAAGATGTTTTCTGCGAAATTTCAAGTTTCTACCACGTAATAACTGCTTGCTACAGCTAAATAAAGATGAAACTGTCGATTTGAAAAAATTCAAAATTATTCGACCGAAATAGACACAGGACATGTTTAACTATCATTTACAAAAGCAATTATACCCCAAGGGTCAAAATTAGCCGAGCCATGGCCATTTGAAGGTAAAGTAGAGGTCGGCCACCAGCCTGTACGGTTCTACACAGTCTAGCTGCACACGTTTTTTTTTTTTCTTTTTTTTTTTTTATTTTTAAACAATATTTATTCAAGAATTACAAATATTACAATATACATATAGATAAACATATGGTTTTGGAAACAAGCTTTAAAATCCATTACCATTCAAAATAATTACAATACGATACAATACAAATTAGGGAAAAATTTACAAACTATTTACACTAAATGAAGTTCTCTCAACTGTATCAAGGTTGTAAAAGAGCAGATAGGGTTCAGTAAATTTAATTGTATGGATGAAATAAAATATGTTTGTTGGAGCTTTTGCTTATCGAGGTTTCAGTAATCGGCATGGCCCCACAGCGACCCCGGTCGATCGAGGCTAATGTAGAGAACTGGAATGTCTTACGAAGATAAAACAGGTGGAGGTAAGGGCTAGATCAACAGTTTGGCATGAGTAAGTGGTAGGACTCAATAGAACGAACCATAGGTAAGCTTCAGTAGAGCTAGCACAAATTAGGTAAGTATCAATAGAACGAGCAATAAATCAGGTAAGCCTCAATCGAACGAACCATAGATATATAGAGATCAGGTTTACCTCAGTAGAGCGAACCATATATCAGGTATGACTCAATAGTACGAGTAATGGATCAGACAAATCAGGACTTTTAATAGACCATCAATAGGACGAACAGTGAAAGTTAGCCTCAATAGAATCAACCGTAGATAAGGTAGGACTCAATGGAACGAGCAATAGATCCGGATAGCCTCAAGGGCTAACAGTAGATCTGGTAAGCACTCAATAGATTAAATCAGCCTCAATTGTGCGACCAATAGATCTCGTGAGTCTCAATAATACGAACAAAAGATCAGGTAAGTATCAATAGAGCGATCAATGGATCAGGTAAGCCTCGATACAACTAGTAGTAGACCCGGTTTACCCCATGGGCAAACAAATAGACCAAGTAAGCCTTAATACAACGAGCGAAAGAGAACAGGTAAGTCTCTTTAGGACGAACATTGGATCAGGTAAGCCTCAATAGAATGAACAATAGAGACTAGGTAAGTTGGACGGACCGTGGACTAGGTAAGACTAAATGGAACGAACAATGCATCAACTAAGCCTCAATTTAACGAACAATGCTTCAACTAAGCATCAATTTAACGAGCAGTGCATCAACTAAGCCTCAATTTAACGAACAATGCATCAAATAAGCCTCAATTTAACGAACAATGCTTCAACTAAGCATCAATTTAACGAACAATGCTTCAACTAAGCATCAATTTAACGAACAGTGCATCAAATAAGCCTCAATTTAACGAACAATGCATCAAATAAGCCTCGAAATAACATCAATAGAACGAGTAATAAAGCAGTTAAGCCTCAGAAGGACTAACAATAGAGCAGGTCAGTCTCAATAGATCAGATAAGTTTCAATAGATCAGATAAGTCTCAATAGAACGAACAATAGAGGGCAGGAGATAGGAAATAAGATAAACAGTAGATCAGGTAGGCCTCAAACGGTCTACCTATAAATCAGGTAAGCCTCAATGCAACGAACAATAGACCAAGTAAGCATCAGAACAACCAACAATACACCAGGTAAGCTCAGTAGAGCGAACAACAGGTCAGGTAATCCCGGATAAAACGAACAGTAGATTAAGTAATCCTGAATAGAACGAACCGTAGATCAGGTTATCCTGAATTATACGAACAATACATCAAGTCATAAACCTGAATAAAACGAACAATACATCAGATATGTCTCAATAGCAAGATCAGGTGATCCTAAGTAAAACGAACAATGGATCAGAACAGCATTCAACAACTGTTAACTCGGATAGATCTGGTTATAATGAATATAATAAAGACCCAAAGACGCAATGAAGCAGGTGTGGTTAAAAACGATGCGTTAGTTTAATATATTCATGGACAATGCTAATGATAGTGGTGTTCTCTTTAAGACTAAGGTCTGGGGATCCCTGTAGGAGTAACTTGGTGTCTAGAAATGCATAGGAAGAGTATGAAGCGTCTTGGAACGTTGAGTATGGTAACGTGGACAGTAAAGAAGGAAATGATCAGCATTTTCAAAGGAGTGGCCACATGGACATGATGGATCTTCAGTAAGGTGTCGAGCAAACATGTGGCAATGGGGTTCACTCATACTGTTTCTGATTCTACAATGAATTATTTCTAATGCTCTGTCTCCAAGGTAGA
>NW_008708986.1:3990060-3996813 GCF_000327385.1 Lottia gigantea
TCATTTTGAAATGACCTAAGTGTTATTGCTCTATGATAGGGTGGTGTTCATGAGGTAAAAGATATGATTAAGTGATTCTTCAAAAATGGCCTTCAACCCACCTTGAATTTTTACTCTCTTCTTCTCTGTCTATCCCTACCGAGTGTGTCACCATCGGGTCTGTCACCACCAGGTCTATTACCACCCGGTCTATCGCCACCAGATCTGTTACCACTGGGTCTGTCACCACCGGGTCTATCACCACCGGGGCTGTCACTTCATGGTTTGTCACCACCAGGTCTGTCACCACTAGGTCTGTCACCACCGGGTCTGTTCGGACGAGGTCTGTCACCACCGGGTCTGTTACCACCAGGTCTTTTACCCCCAGGTCTTCGTCTTTCCTGTCTATCACTTTCTTGAGAAAGGAACAGAGCCAAACAAGCTGCGAACATCAACAAGAGAGACATTTTCCCCATTGAAGTCTATTCAAGTTCAACGAATTGAAATGATGAAATTCTAGTTCTGACTTTATGTACAAATTCCTGTGCAAAAATATTTCTCATTATATTTTACATCTGTCAATTCTTGGTCTGTTTTTCTTCATAAAAATGTAGACACTTTCTAAATATAGAATTTTAATGAGAAGAATAGCCCACACATTTATCGAAAAAATACGGGGGTAGGTAATATGTGAAAATTGTCCAAAAAATCCATTATATGCATTTTGTTACTCTGAGATAGGAAGGGGACCCACCAATAAATGGTGTATAATAAAGACGAGTTATACTGTCATTGTTATTCTTATAATTCTATAGACTTATAGATGCTGGTGTGGGGTCGAGTAGAACCAAAGCATTATAACAGGAAGCTCATAAGCAATCCCCTTCCCATGGATAGTCATAACAAATTGAAAGTGGGTGAATTGGAACGCACTGCTTTGTTTTGCAAATGACTATTTTTTTTTTTTTTCGAATTTTACCTTCGCTTGTTTTCTAAGAAGGCAACATGCCACAGACTTTCTGTTGTTGTTTTCTGGTCAAAATAGTTGACAATTATTTGTTAAATGTAAATTGGCACCATTTTGACCAACAGGAAATGAGCTGTGGACAATGGCTCTTTTTCGATTTTTTCCATTAATCAGCTTTAATACTAGTCTGAATTTGCTCAAACTTTACTGTTTATTACTTCGCGCTAATGACTACAAGATAGCAATTGAAAAAATCGAAAATTTTGACTTTTGTCGCTGACTTTTTGAGTTCCAATTTTTGAGTTTTTTAACCTTTTTTCTAACTTCTGCAATTCTATTTCGATCAATCTGAAAACTTACAGAGTAATAGACACTTTCATTGCGAACATAAACAAATTTTCAAAATTTTGATATCACTTCCGGTTTTGACGCTATTCGCTTCTAAAATATAAAATTCAACTTCCGGAATTTTGAAGATATTTCAAAAATTCTTTTTGCAATATGTTACAAATAGCCATACAAAAAACTTGATGATATCTATCCAGTGATATACTCTTTTGTGTTGTGCAATGGTTACTTCCGGTTTTATAGCAGATTGAAAATTACGATTTTTATCTTCAAAGAGCTCTGACACGTGACCTAATTTACATACACCAAAAATTCTTATTGAATTTTAATAGTGTTCATCTGCCCTTTGTAATGATATATAACACTAGATATTTCAATCAAAATTGCGCTTTTTAATATTTGAAAATTTTGTACTTTCTTCTATAGTAACTGTGCGTAATTTTCAATAAATCGAAATGGGGACTCAGGGTGTAATCCAATTTGTGTAAATTTGATATCTATGGTATCTACTATCGATTGGTAAATAATATTTGAGAACCGATTTTTGAATTTTGATTTTGCTTTTTATTTATTTCCGGTTGAAAAATATGAATACTTTAAAGGGTCGTATATCGTGACCTTGACATTTGGTGATCATGTGATCAGAACAATTTTGATAGCTCTCGACGAGATCTTTCCAATGGTATATTAAAGTTTATTGTACGGTGTTTACTTCCGATTTTATCGCCATTTGTAATTGATGAATTTTATCTTGAAAAAGTCGGTTTTCCGCTTGTAAGTTTTTTGTGTGGTCTAAACGATCAAGGTAGTTTGCTCCCTTCAACTGTTGTTGAATGCAATGTGAGTTGAAGCGATCTGTCGAATATGCTTTGCGTTTGGGCGATCTATATCCATTTAATTATGATAGGAAATTATGTTACTGTACGATACTTTGCGGCACAGTTTTAAGCGTAAAATCAAAACTGTTACGCACTGCATCAGAACCTCGCGAAGCCTGTGGATCTAGTTATTTTTTTTTGTTTGTTGTTTAGTTCTACAAAAATGTATAAATCTGTAGAGTCGTAGAATTTAGAGGCTGCCATTCGAGAACTATCAGAGATGTAAAGTTACAATATGCTCTGCATGTGCACATTCATTTGAAGATGTTTTCTGCGAAATTTCAAGTTTCTACCATGTAATAACTGCTTGCTACAGCTAAATAAAGAGGAAACTGTCGATTTGAAAAAATTGAAAATTTCATTATTTGACCGAAATAGACACAGGTCATGTTAAACTATCATTTGCAACAGCAATTATACCTCAGGGGTCAAAATTAGCCGAGCCATGGCCACTTGAAGGTAGATTCGGTCACCAGCCTGTACGGTTCTAAACTGTCTAGCTGCACACGTTGAGGTTAAGACCAAAACTTTGACAGGATGTAAGTGGAAAACTATCAAAGATGTAAAGTTAGGATTTGTACTGCATGTGCACACCATTCTGTTTTTGCCAAATTACAACTTTCTACCTCTGCCTGCAACAGCACTTGTAGTTTCAGACTCTTCCCGAAATAAAAATATAAGCGATTTTCCTATTGAATATAAGGGTCGATTTTCTCGAAAGTCTGAAAAAAAATTCGAATATCTGTTTTCAGGAATATTAGCAGTAGTTAACATCCAAGATAATTTTAATTCTAATTTGGCTGAATTGGGTCCGAATCGTCTGCCTTCATTCGAACCTCTGATGGATTGTCGCATTGAGAAGATTCATCAAAGATAGCTTGGCAGCTTTGATTTTGAATAAAAATATTTAGCAGTACAGAAACAATCACCTGTATGAAATTTTTAACCATATTCAGTCATACACTTCTTTTGAACTCTTTAGGGCAATACTGAATAATATTGAGTATGAGTTATTGCCCTTGTTCTTGAAAACGTGTTCAATTTTTAGCTCATGAAAACTCTAGAAGACAAATATTCAATCTTCAGCGCGAGACTGAATAATAAAACCAAGTTTTGTCAAAATCCAGCAAGAATCATGCCTTTTAGTGTTTAAGAGCTAAATTTGAAAACTTTTTTCAAGAACAAGAGCAATAAGTCATACTAAATATTTAGGGTTCATCCTTGAGTGATTACGGACACTCACACCAAGTTTCGTCAAAATCCGTCAAGAATTGTGCCTTCTAGAGTTTTTACGAGCTAAAAATTTAACGCGTTTTCAAAACAAGGGCAATAACTCATACTAAATATTTTTCTGATTTTCAATAGGGACTATCCTTGGTTGATAACAAACACTCATGCCAAGTTTTGTCAAAATCCATCAGGAATTGTGCCTTGTGCGTTTACGAGCTAAAAATTGAACGCGTTCTCAAGAACAAGGGCAATAATTCATACTAAATATTTTTCGATTCTTCTCATTTTCAATAGGGTTCATGCTTGGGTGACTATGAACTCTCATACCAAGTTTTGTCAAAATTCGTCAAGAACTGTGTCTTGTCTTGTGTTTACGAGCAATTGTGGACGGAGCGACGGACCGACTGACAGACGGGCGTATAAAAATGAAAAGGTAAAATATCAGACAACATTTGGTGAAGTAAATACATAAACAGACTAAGATCTAAGTAGTCGACGAAAGGATGTTCAGTGGTTTCGGGTTCCTCGTTGCATACTGGGCACATCTCTCCGTCGACTTTCCCTATTCCATTCAGCTTTACCATATTCCATACCACATTATGGGCAATTTTAAAATCTAGGTTTATCATTGTTAGTGTCTTATAGATTTAGGCTGGAACAGAGACAGGTGTTTTGGTCTAAGTTAATCAACGATTGATAAAAAAACAATTGTGCCTTTTTTAGACATGCTCGTCGCCAATACATGTATTAAACGGTCCACCAGGAAGTTTTTAAATTTTTGATGTTTTCCTTTACAGAGAACTAACGATATAATAGTAACAATAACGTGTTTTAATATAGTTATTTATTGCTTTTAATTTCAATCATTTTGTTTGTTAGTATTTTTGTGCATCTGGAAACTGAAAGAAATAAAAAAAAAATCAAATTTCGATGTGGAAATCAATGACATTCTATGATGTTAATATCAATGCCTTTTCAATGTACTTGTACAGATATAGAAAGAAATAGTTGGCTTCACTGGTTATTACAAGTTTCTGCTGTTTGATTTTATAACTATAAAACATCGGTAAAAAACCAATTTAAAACAGAAACAATTCATTTTGAAATGACCTAAGTGTTATTGCTCTATGATAGGGTGGTGTTCATGAGGTAAAAGATATGATTAAGTGATTCTTCAAAAATGGCCTTCAACCCACCTTGAATTTTTACTCTCTTCTTCTCTGTCTATCCCTACCGAGTGTGTCACCATCGGGTCTGTCACCACCAGGTCTATTACCACCCGGTCTATCGCCACCAGATCTGTTACCACTGGGTCTGTCACCACCGGGTCTATCACCACCGGGGCTGTCACTTCATGGTTTGTCACCACCAGGTCTGTCACCACTAGGTCTGTCACCACCGGGTCTGTTCGGACGAGGTCTGTCACCACCGGGTCTGTAACCACCAGGTCTTTTACCCCCAGGTCTTCGTCTTTCCTGTCTATCACTTTCTTGAGAATGGAACAGAGCCAAACAAGCTGCGAACATCAACAAGAGAGACATTTTCCCCATTGAAGTCTATTCAAGTTCAACGAATTGAAATGATGAAATTCTAGTTCTGACTTTATATACAAATTCCTGTGCAAAAATATTTCTCATTATATTTTACATCTGTCAATTCTTGGTCTGTTTTTCCTCTTAAAAATGTAGACACTTTCTAAATATAGAATTTTGATGAGAAGAATAGCCCACACATTTATCGAAAAAATACGGGGGTAGGTAATATGTGGAAATTGTCCAAAAAATCCATTATATGCATTTTGTTACTCTGAGATAGGAAGGGGACCCACCAATAAATGGTGTATAATAAAGACGAGTTATACTGTCATTGTTATTCTTATAATTCTATAGACTTATAGATGCGGGTGTGAGGTCGGGTAGAACCAAAGCATTATAACAGGAAGCTCATAAGCAATCCCCTTCCCATGGATAGTCATAACAAATTGAAAGTGGGTGAATTGGAATGGGAATGCCACAAAATCTGGCCAGCCTCAGTCTTTCGCCCCACACGATTAGAAACAACAATTACTGGCTCCCATTCATTATTCTCATTAATCTTTTCTCTAAGTAAAGGAGAGTAAGGCATAGTGCCTGTTTTTCAGACATAGACTACATTCTCATGTTGATAATATTTTACTGGATTACAAAATGTCTTATTGTTTTCAGATAACTCAAGTCAGTCGGATTTTAACCTGGCAATAGTATACCCTATGTTTATTATTTTGAATATGACCGAAATCAAAATGTTCCTCATAGAAAGTTTCCTTGACCATATTCTCATAATGGTCATTGAGACATGTCCGACAATGTGTTTAAAAGCCACATTTCTGTAATGGATGTGGCATTAACAGCTTTTTCATAAGTAAAGACTCATAGAATACACTCTCATGTGGTCGCCCAGCTTTACTGGAGCTTTTAACGCACTCACATGTAGCATGTTTGGGTTCAACTAAAATTTCCATAAGAATTGTCAAATATATTTATTTATCTTGAGGGTTTTTAATCAACAGGGTCATGAGAAATCAAAATGTTCCTCATAGAAAGTTTCCTTGACCATATCCTGATAATTGTCACTGAGACATGTCCGACAATTTGTTTAAAAGCCATATTTCTGTAATGGAAGTGGCATTAACAGCTTTTTCATCAGTAAAGACTCGTATATTTATCTTGAGGGTTTTTAATCAACAGGGTCATGAGAAAGAACATAAATTTTAAACAAGTTTTTACCATCATCGCAAGAGAAAGTAATTGCATTTATTAAAAAGTTTTGTGAAACGAACAGTATGGCTTGACAAATGTAGAGGATAATGAGATATATTTTTACATCCGAACTTCTATATAAATCCAAACTATTCTTTGTATTTCATCATTCATTTTGTTGAACTTGAATACACAACGATGGGAAAGATTGTACTCTTGTTAATGTTTGCAGCCTGCTTGGCACTGGTACTTGCACAAGACGAAGGCGGCAATGGTTCGCGTCCACGAAGACGAGGACGACCTGGTCGAGGTCCACCACCTTGTGGTGACAGATCAGGTGGTGACGGACCTGGTGGTGACGGACCTGGTGGTGACCGACCGGATGGTGACAGACCTGGTGGTGAACGACCGGGTGGTGACAGACCTGATGGTGACCGACCGGGTGGTGACCGACCGGATGGTGAAAGACCGGATGGTGATAGACCTGGTGGTGACGGACCTGATGGTGACCGACCGGGTGGTGACCGACCGGATGGTGATAGACCTGATGGAGATGGAGGAAACTAATGAATAACATGAATAACAATGTAAGTTCCAAAATATATAATATAAA
>NW_008708986.1:3996863-4028206 GCF_000327385.1 Lottia gigantea
AGTTTTTACCATCATCGCAAGAGAAAGTAATTGCATTTATTAAAAAGTTTTGTGAAACGAACAGTATGGCTTGACAAATGTAGAGGATAATGAGATATATTTTTACATCCGAATTTCTATATAAATCCAAACTATTCTTTGTATTTCATCATTCATTTTGTTGAACTTGAATACACGACGATGGGAAAAATTGTACTCTTGTTAATGTTTGCAGCCTGCTTGGCACTGGTACTTGCACAAGACGAAGGCGACAATGATTCGCGTCCACAAAGACGAGGACGACCTGGTCGAGGTCCACGACCTGGTGGTGACGGACCTGGTGGTGACGGACCTGACGGACCTGGTGGTGACGGACCTGGTGGTGACCGACCGGATGGTGACAGACCGGATGGTGACAGACCTGGTGGTGACAGACCTGATGGTGACCGACCGGGTGGTGACAGACCGGATGGTGACCGACCGGATGGTGATAGACCTGGTGGCGACAGACCTGATGGTCAGCGACCTGATGGAGATGGAGGAAACTAATGAATAACATCAATAACAATGTAAGTTCCAAAATATATAATATAAAATACGGGGGCTCACATACGACATATTTCACTTTTTATTTTAAATTAAAAACTTTAATTTTCACCTGCGTCAAAATAACCAAGGAAATTAAAGTGAAAATCAGGTGAAAATTCTTGTATTTTTAAATTGAATACTTTAATTTTCACCTTGGTACGGTGGCTCACAAACGACATATTATTTCACTTTTTGTTTTGAATTAAAAACTTTAATTTCTAATTAAGCTTTGAACTCAAAATTACAGAAATTATCACCCAGTTTTTCTCCTTCGTGAATAGCCAATTTAATAATTGTATCAATAAACACTATTGATACTGTTTTATATCTTACGCACACAATCTCGAAGATCTGAAAATTGTGTCTCCATGTTGGTTTTACAACTTGTAATTTGAAACCAGGTTTCACCTTGAGAGATGAACCGGTATGAAAACATTCAGATACTTTGTTTGAAAGAAAAAAGATGGTCTGTGTGCAGAATATGGTACCGTTCATCTTCAACAACAACAGTTATTAAACCAAATATATTATCATTCTTGGGATTGAGATTTTATTAAGAATTTTTCATCCATTTATATTATCTTAATTACCATGGTGTCTTTATTTCAGTTTGAAGTTTCCAGTCAAGAAATATTTAAAAACATGATAAATGATAAATAATAAATTACTCTATTGGAATTCTTGAATTTTTTCATTTTGTTTGTTTGTTGTTTGTTTAAAAATTAGAGGCTGCCATTCGAAAAAGTTCAGAGATGTAAAGAGTGCAATTTGCACTGTATGTGCACACTCGTTTGAAGTTGTTCTCTGCTAAATTTCTACCTTGCAAAATCTGCCTGCTACAGCATTTTTAGTTTTCCTCCAAACCAAAATATAAGTGATTTTCTCTTTAAAATAAGGGTGAAACTTAAAAAGCAAACAAATTACAAATTTCTGTTTTCAACGGAAATCAGCGTAAAGCATGTTAAAGCTTCATTTGCCACAAACATTATACCTCTGATGTCAAACTTGGCTGAGTTTCGGCCATTTGAAGATAGGGTGGGTGGCCGGTCACCAGCCTATACGGTTCTATACATTCTAGCTGCACGCGTTGGAGTTAAGACCAAAACTTTGACAGGCTTTCAATTTGTTGAACTTTAATACACCACCACGAAAAATATTTTTTTATTGGTGTTTGTAACCTGTTTGGCTCTGGTCCTTACTCAAAAAGGTGCACAAGATCAAGTGTTGATAGACGAGGTAGGAGACCGACAGGTGACTGGTGACTGACAGGAAAGACCAAGACAAGGTGATCGACAATGTGGTGATAGATGGGAAGGAGGAAGACCCAATGTTGACTGACGGGAAAGACAAGGCGTTATTTTTTTTTGTAAACAATATTTTATTTCGTATAGAAAAAGGATTCGAGAATAGGCAGATGCCTTTGTAACTGCCCTCAACAAGGCGTTGATAGACCGACAGGGAAGAGCAAGACAATGCAGTGATAAACGCGAAGCAGGATGACATATTGGTGACCGACAGGAAAGATCAAGGCGTGGATAGAAGAGAAGGGGAAAGACCAAGACAATGTAGTGATAAACGGGAAGGAGGAAGACCTCAGGGTTACTGACAGGAATGACCAAGAATCTATAGTGAATAAAGGGGAGGAGTAAGATCCGATGATGGTCGACATGAAGGACCATGACAAAGCAATAATAGACGGTAAAGCGTAAGACTCGATGGTGACCGACAAGAAGGACCAAGACAAAGCGGTGATAGACAGGAAAGACCAGGACGAGGCAGAGATAAACGGTAAGGCGGAAGATACGATGGTGGCAGACAGGAAAGACCATGACAAGGCGTTGATAGGCGTTTTTTTTTTAAATCTGTGCTTGTTCGGTCCAAACGGTTTCGTGACATTAATAAAGAGTCCAACAGCCCAGCCACAATTTTCACAGAATCGCATTTCAGCAATAAATTGAAATGAAATGTAATTTAATATAAAAATACAATCGACGATCCAATTTGTAATAGTGGAGCGAGTCCATGATGTAGATATCATGATTGATCGGATGTCCGATGTTAAAAAAATTGGACCAGAGACATTTCTTCAAGCTTTATTCTCTAGAGAGTTCCTTCAAGTCTTAATCATTTCTAGAACTTAGATGACAATTTATTTCATGTTGTGACTCATCATTTTAGATTTAGCCGAAGATTGATTCATAATTTGAATTACCTCGGGATAATACATGCTAGTTACTTCCCTTGAAGTGGACAGTGTTCAGAAAATTTTATCTCACTTGAGTAACCTACATTTGTGATTTGTTGTTTGCCGGGATAATGCACTCCTGCTTCATTCCTAACAAATTAAAAAATATGAATTTTTTTTATACGTTTTGACACACAATATAATATTATATTGGGGGTCTCCCAGAAGCTCTAGATATTTCTGCCTATGACATTTCCACACAACTGCAGAATCTAATTCTCGAAAGTTGACCCCTCATTAAGTCGTTCTGACCCCTATTTGGACGTATTTCCTGTTAGCCTGTCGCACAATGCATCTATTGTTTTTCCCCACGTTTTGTGATTACATATAGTCTTGACAATGATTATAAAGCGAAGGATAGAAAGCACGTAATGATATCATCATGTTCCTTTAGCGACGTTAGTCGATATACTACCGATGCTTTTAAAATCACATATTCTCGTCATTAATTTTTTTAATTGGTAGAGAGTCTCCACCAATGACATTTGTCCAAACAAAATATTGCGGGAAAATGTTTGAATAACCAGATGCAAAATTTTAGTACCAAATTTAATTCCTGGTTATTGAATCTCAAACAGCATCAAGTAATCTCTCTAATACGATTCTACAGTAAAAGAAAAAAATTATCATCTATGACGTCAATTTATCCCTTTTTATTCACAATATTTAACTAAGTGCCAACTTTATACCTTTATACCCCGATGGCTTAACAAACTAGACGCTAACTTGGTAATGTGGGATTCGGCGGTTCTGTCAATCCAGTTTTCCTCATCAGTAAAGCATGTCGGGGGTGTTGACATAGAAGTCGAGAAATTTAGCATAATAAAAGCCGTGTATGTCCATTGACAGTTGGAAATCGGAAAATGGTAGGCTTATACCACTGTCGTGGCATAATTTCCGCTTGCTCACTGAAATCACTGTCCGATTTTACCCTTGAATTTAAATTCCGATGGAAGACTGGCCTGGAAAAGGCGTCATATTATGTTTTTATGGGCATTAGCGACCACTGAGATTTTTTAACAGTGTAATGTTTCCATGGACTTTTTCTGAGATGGTACCCTCAAATTAGATAAAGAATGAAGTTAGCAGAGATGCCAGAATTGACTACCTTACTGTCGGTACAAGACGAGCTTCAATTTCCATATTGCCAAGAATAAAACAAATGCCTGGTCAAACAAATATTAAATAAATATTTTCTCTTCTCTTATCGAAATTATTTCTGAATCAATTACTGGAGACCTTCAAACTGGCCATTGAATGAACCGAAAATATGGCTTGAAGTGCACAAAATAATTGCCCTTTAAATGAGGGTTTAATAGAGTAACTGTGAGAAGAATAAGAAAGATATGTATTGTACTTTATAGCTTGGGGTCTGAATGTTGATTGGACCATGACGGACTTTATGAGTATCAAGGAAATTGTTACACAGGGACTCGTGCAACACTCAAATCCTTACTGATTTTATCTGATTCAAAACAAAGGAAAGCTTGCTTTATTTCAATGCTTATTGGTATGATGAATAATATTTTTATAGCCATAAGTGGTTGTAACAGACATTTCATCACAAACGAGTTAAGTGGTATACTGTGTTTAGACATTGTTTCCTTCGTTCATTTCCACATGTCCCTGTGATCAAGTCATTAAATATGATATAGATGTATGTATGTCAATATGATTGACACTTTTCGCCTTTACTTACCGTTACTTGTATTGTAGTTGACGCGACTTTCTATATATCATCTTCCTCGGACTCTATCCACCGGACAGTGTAATTATCTGTTGCGATTGTTTTAAAACTCTTTAATCTTCGGATACGCTTAAAAAGGTAGGTTAAAGTTTATTATTAAAGAACTATAACGACCTATTACTAGTGTACCCCCTAAATTAATGGCGTGTTTAATGTATTAAGATGGTAACATTTTTATAGGGATGTGAACGTCCAGTATGCATACTAGGACTTCCATTTGATGTTTCGGTATCCTTGGAAAATGATCATAGCAATTCCTATTATGACATGCTCACACTCATCACCCAAGGTTAAATTTGAAATTTGTGTTTTAATGAAAATGGTTCTAAATGAATTGTGGTGAATCCCAAAACTTTAAAAGCTTTGCAATATTATGTCGAGTTTTGTATACATAGAGAGTTTTATTTTGATTGCGTAAAGAGAATTCGTCAGTGACAGATCCTTGTTCCGATTGATCATGTTATCTGAGCTGTCAATCTTCAAGAAAAGTTGACAAAATAACAAAAATTACGACCATCAGTGCATTACTTGATGTAAAAAAACAAACGAACAAGAACTTGTGCAATTATATAACACATGAAATAAACACCTGTAAAACCATTTGTCACATAAAACGATCGTCTCTGCATTTCTTTGAAACCAATAAGCAACCATCTGTACTATTGTACAACAGCCATATTTGCAATCCTTGCACACATAAAAACAATCGTCTCTGCATTCCTTTAAATAATAAAAGCAACCATATGTGCGCTTTTACATTTCCCGGACACATAAAAACAACAATCTATGTAATCTTTTGGCACATAAAAACAACAATCTGTTTGATCTTTTGCACATAAAATCAAAAATCTGTTTAATCTTTTGCACATACAAACAACAATCTGCAAGCTTTTGGCATATAAAAACAACAATCAGAGTAGTCTTTTAGCATATAAAAACGACAATCTGCAATCTTTTGCACTTAAAAACAACAATCTGCAATCGTTTGGCACATAAAACAACAATCTACAATCTTTTGGCACATAAAAACAACAATCTGAATAATCAAATGGCACTTAAAAACAAAAATCTGCAATCGTTCGGCACATAAAACAACAATCTACAATCTTTTGGCACATAAAAACAACAATCTACAATCTTTTGGCACATAAAAACAACAATCTGTGCAATCTTTTGGCACATAAAAACAACAATCTGAATAATCTTTTGGCACTTAAAAACAACAATCTGCAATCGTTTGGCACATAAAACAACAATCTACAATCTTTTGGCACATAAAAACAACAATCTGAATAATCTTTTGGCACTTAAAAACAACAATCTGCAATCGTTCGGCACATAAAACAACAATCTACAATCTTTTGGCACATAAAAACAACAATCTGAGTAATCTTTTGGCACTTAAAAACAAAAATCTGTGCAATCTTTTGGCACATAAAAACAGTCGACTTTGCATTTCGTTGACATAAATAACTAAGCACTTTAGAATATCTAATTCTACATCTTCAGATAATGGTTTTGTTTAACTTGCAGACAACGACTGCTTGAAATAGGTATGAGAAGGAAAAAAAACATAAAGTGTAGAATTTTTCTGATTATGAAAGAAATGAAAAGAAACAAGATCTTATCAAGACACTACGTTATGATTTTTACAAAGAAATTTCATTTCCATAGTAGAGTGTTTATATATTATAAAATAGGTTCAGACGTTCCGTTCAGTATTGTTTCAGATTTTCTGTGTTTAAAGAAAAAAATTAACGAGTATTTGTTCATCAGTGTACTTACCTGCTATCATAACTATACAACAGAACCCTTCTATTATCCAATACCATAAAACTAAGAAATAATTCATTAAACTAACTAATTCTTGAAACTTGCTTTGAAATAATTACTTAGCTTGATGAATATATGGTCTTATATAGAGATTCTATTATTTAGTCATGGCATCTGGTAAGTCCAACTGATTAATATAAGCTCTTATTGACCAAGTTTGAGACATAAATGTTATGCCCAATCTAAGAGGTAGTATTTCTTTATTTAGGGTCCAGTCATTATAATTCAACTAAAGTTTGTATCATATCCCATATAATAATAATAATAATGATATCTTTATTACAAAAGGGTTGAAAATTAGGCCATACATTACCGATGCTCATCAAGATCAGATCATAAGTACCCAACGATAGGCCTGTCTTCCATTCTGCCCCTTTTAGACAATACAACCAAAACACAATAAAACAATAATCAATTACATGGATAGCAACAAATAAAGACATCAAATATTGAATGAAAAAAACATGATATAATAATTTACAGTCTATAGACATTATAATAGTGATCTTATTTATGAGAAATTGACAACAAAATTCATTCATGTACAAATTTTAATCAAAATACATACATTTGTATAAATTTGCAAGTTTTAATGCAAACAATTAGCAAATATTATTATAATTCAGCCAAAAACTCAGTTTAAGTGCCGCGAGTGGGCGGAGAGCTCTGCAAGTCGCTCCAGCTTATGCACAGTGCAGTCGTAGTCAAAATGGTTACATGTGGGTTCTTTCAACTACAACAATACCACTGTGAAATTATCGGTTATTTATCAAATTCCAAATTCTGTCAGTGACTATGTTTAGGTATGAATGGATGAATGGATAAGAAATGGATAAGAAAAGTAATCAACTCGTTCAAACAAGTAGTTAATCCTCTTAATATTGTTTACATTATGTTATGAACCTAATACCCGAAACTGATTATCGAATATTTTTACTATTTTCTGGAGATTTTTTCAACGGAGCTATCAATGACGCGTTAAATTGATAATCACTCATGTCTTCTTTCCTTTAAAAAAATATACACACCCAATTTCAGGTTATTATACCAGTATACCAGCTACTTTGAATCATCATCATTAACATAATCATTGCCGTCGTCGTATAGTCAGGGTTATATTCGCAGTCATTTTATGTTTATTTGTAAAGTGTTTTCAAGTTCAAATGATGAAATGCAGACCCGAAGCCAAACTTAAACATTTTGTTGAAGTATCCGAAGGGACAATTTGGTGTTTAGTTGCAGTGACGATATAGATCCCCAGCCCCCACCCTTACCTCCCTGTAGCTACGGGCCTGATGTAATGCAGTTCACATCTGAAAGTGTTTTTATCACAGAATACGTCGCTTAAATAATATTCAGAAGCTATGTTAAGTCAAAGAGATAAAACTCTGGAATTATTAGTTTTTAGTTTTTGTCAGCCTCTTGTTCATTAAACGTCTTCATTATATTTCAATATATTATCCATTCTAATTTGTTAACCTACGCGAGTTATACAAGGGTGCAGTGTCTTATTTGTTAACCTATGTTTGTATACGAGGGTAGTGTAGTCTTATTTGTTAACCTATGTGTGTTATGCGAGGGTAGTGCAGTGTCTTATTTGTTAACCTATGTTTGTTATACGAGGGTAGTGTAGTCTTATTTGTTAACCTACGTTTGTTATACGAGGGTAGTGTAGTCTTACCTCGCGTTATTTGTTAACCTATGTTTGTTATGCGAGGGTAGTGCAGTGTCTTATTTGTTAACCTATGTTCGTTATACGAGGGTAGTGTAGTCTTATTTGTTAACCTATGTGTGTTATGCGAGGGTAGTGCAGTGTCTTATTTGTTAACCTATGTTTGTTATACGAGGGTAGTGTAGTCTTATTTGTTAACCTATGTGTGTTATGCGAGGGTAGTGCAGTGTCTTATTTGTTAACCTGTTAACCTATGTTTGTTATACGAGGGTAGTGTAGTCTTATTTGTTAACCTATGTGTGTCATGCGAGGGTAGTTCAGTGTCTTATTTGTTAACCTATGTTTGTTATACGAGGGTAGTGTAGTCTTATTTGTTAACCTATGTGTGTTATACGCAGGTAGTGCAGTGTCTTTTTTGTTAACCTATGATTGTTATACGAGGGTAGTGTAGTCTTATTTGTTAACCTATGTGTGTTATGCGAGGGTAGTGCAGTGTCTTATTTGTTAACCTATGTTTGTTATACGAGGGTAGTGTAGTCTTATTTGTTAACCTATGTGTGTTATGCGAGGGTAGTGCAGTGTCTTATTTGTTAACCTATGTTTGTTATACGAGGGTAGTGTAGTCTTATTTGTTAACCTATGTTTGTTATACGAGGGTAGTGTAGTCTTATTTGTCAACCTATGTGTGTTATGCGAGGGTAGTGTAGTCTTATTTGTTAACCTATGTTTGTTATACGAGGGTAGTGTAGTCTTATTTGTTAACCTATGTTTGTTATACTAGGGTAGTGTAGTCTTATTTGTTAACCTATGTTTGTATACGAGGGTAGTGTAGTCTTATTTGTTAACCTATGTTTGTTATACGAGGGTAGTGTAGTCTTATTTGTCAACCTATGTGTGTTATGCGAGGGTTGTGCAGTGTCTTTTTTGTTAACCTATGTTTGTTATACGAGGGTAGTGTAGTCTTATTTGTTAACCTATGTGTGTTATGCGAAAGTAGTGCAGAGTCTTATTTGTTAACCTATGTTTGTTATACGAGGGTAGTGTAGTCTTATTTGTCAACCTATGTGTGTTATGCGAGGGTAGTGCAGTGTCTTATTTGTTAACCTATGTTTGTTATACGAGGGTAGTGTAGTCTTATTTGTTAACCTATGTGTGTTATGCGAGAGTAGTGCAGAGTCTTATTTGTTAACCTATGTTTGTTATACGAGGGTAGTGTAGTCTTATTTGTTAACCTATGTGTGTTATGCGCGGGTAGTGCAGTCTTATTTGTTACTCTATGTGTATTATACGAGGACAAAATCACAATGTTAAGTGTTCCACAACAGTGATGTATTTATTTTCTTTATGGCACACCCCTATGTATGTAGAAACAACTGCATAGACGTGTTTGATGTCGCGAGACGACTATGGTATTTCATATATTATGATGAATTTTATCCAACCTCCTAATTGGGTCAAGTAATATTTATGTAAATACGTTTGCAATGTTGAATTCCTTCTCAAATAAAAAACTTCCTTAAAGTAAACAAAGTTTTTCATTGAATTTCAGTCTTCTTTTTTCGTCTATTATATAATTAATAATAGAATGTAATATATAGTTGAGTTCGGAGATCACAGAGATTGGTATGCGATGTCGGCGTTTGTTTGCTTATAGCAATGTACCTTTATTCCTTTTTGTCACTATATCGATAGAAATGCTTCTTCATTCGTCAGTGAGGAGAGATCCTTGTATTTGCCATGCTTAAACACTCTAAAAGCTGTACTATCAAAAGACTGAACTGCAAGCCATCAGAAGCCTATAATTCAAACAATCAAACAAGTTTTACTAAAACCATTCAAAATTACATGTTAAAAGCTATATTATCTAATAATTACAAGCTCCACTTCAAGCGATCAGAAGGCTCACCAGCAGTGGCGGAGCCAAAGGGGGATGGGGGTTGGGGGGTCAGAGGGGACAGGGGACTAAATTCCATGTCGTTGAATTTGACTGGCCGATATTTTTGTGAATTCATATAGCATAATTTGTTTCAGTTCCACCTCAGTGAAACGTGTTATTATTCTGACCAGTTTAAGTATATATTTACTATTCACTGTGTAGTTTTTGAATATTTATATTTATTTTATATTTTGTATTCAGTATATTGATGTAAAGCAAACACCGCAAAATATTAGAAATTCGCTTTTGAGTTTCGTCTTATTCGAACCCATAGATTTTCCGCCCGACTTCTTGTACTTTCCTTCAATGCCATCACTGACAAGGAAAACAACTGAAATGTTCATCTCGACAGATCTCACACTTGAATAATAGGAGATGCAGTTCAAGGCATATAAACGATAGTTAAAACGTCGTCATAATTGTTCTTTTTTTTCAAAATGCCTTGCTCCCAGTTAAGGTCTCGACACAGGTTATAATTACCCCGCAGGAGCCATTTCTCTTCTCAGTTTCGCCAGGATGGTTCAATTATGTTCAATTAGTTTTTTACCTTTGTCACTTTAAAGTGGCTCTTTGACATACATGGGTCCATCAGGGCGTGTTGCTGAAGATGTTAATACGAAAATCGCGAAGTCAAAATTTAAGTTAAACGCCCACTAAATAAATGTGAGAAAAAAAACCTGTACTTTAAAGAGGAACATTATCAGATTTCCACACTAAGCCTCGAGTTACAGGTCACTATGACTTTCAAATGTACCAATATCTTAACCTGCATTCTTTCATATTAATGATCTCTTTTTGGTGTCATTTTACTCTAATTATATTACCACTGAAGTTACTTACAGAAAGGAAGCGAAACGACATACCTACTTACATAGAATTTTGTAACATTGTAAACAAATACCACTTAAATTCACCCCCAAGTGAGTGATTTAAACTTGTTGCCATCCTTAGACTTTATTTGTAATGGATGGTATGGTCTGCTTTTCACTTTAATCCACAATACATAAGTTCGTACAAAACTCATTTGGTGAAAACCATTATGATGTACACAAAACATTTTTTCTCTATCGAGATTGCGGACAAACATAGAAGCCAGTTGCGGCCATATCTACTCTCGACTTCTCTCCCACGAGAAAGCGAAGAAAATCAACTTCTCACTTTCCGGCTTTTTCCTAGCTTTTTTTACCATCCACTTCTCACCCTTTCCTCGCCTTTTTTCATGCCCTTTTCCTTGCTTACTCGTCTTTTTTTACCCTCGCTTTCCCCGACTTTTTTTTATCGCTTTAACGTGCTTGGTCTTCTCGCTGCGAGAAGTCGAGGGTAATATGATCGCAGCCGGCTTCCATAGACAAACCTCGACACACACCCCAAGTTTGTAAATATGACGCTTGATTCAATGATCACTCATTCGCTCATTTGTTGAAAACCAAATACCCATTGGTGGATAAAATGTATATCCAATGAGATTTCAGAATTGACATTCCGGTTGTAGTGCAAGATGGCGTTAATTAACTACTTCGGTAAACTGTGGTTGTAATGCTACGAGAATGCGACTTTTCGTCCACTGCAACGACATATTCTGGCCACACAATCTGCAGATTGCAAACAAGCGTCCTCTCAAAGGTGCATTGAGCAGCTGTGTTGAAACATTCTGTTATTATTCTTTAATTAGACCACTGCATCTGTAATCTACTAATGTGATAGTTTTACTAATCACACTTTATGTTTTTACCATAACACATCCTTTTAAAATAAAAATGTTTTATGGTGTATTTTCATTTACTACATCTTCTTATATGTAGATATTTTATGGTAGTAAACCCCATTTTTTGGCAAATTTTCATAAAGGAAATAAAAACATCGTAAATAGACGTACATGACATAAAATATGATTCAAGTTTTTGACAATTATCCTTTCAGTGTATAATGTAACCTTGAGGCATACTTTGTATCTTTATACTTAACTGGGTCTTGATAAATATCTTTACTTATGTTTTAATTGTGCTCATGGACTAGGTGTATTTTATATGTGGGAGATATATGCGAAATCAAGGTAACTCTTTTAAGATATGTAGGGGAGGGATGGGATGAAGTAAAAATTTAGCTGATATGGCTAATCAAGAGCGTACGTGTACTGGAACAAGGAACGCTATCAGATTGTCAAACATCGCCAAGCCTCGAGCCTTTGACTTTTAACTGAACCAATTTCTTAATATACATTCTTGCATATTAAAATGTTGTTAAATTTGGTGACAGTTTTTCATACTAAATCTGTTATCTCATCTGTTTAAATTCTACCAATTTACAGGCTTCCTTAAGATATCAGAAGTAAAGTCTGCATGGAACAGCAGTAATTTCGCTCTTTATTTTGATAAGGCTTATCTTATAATAAGATTATTTTGCCAATGGTTCAAATACCTAGAAAATATCCTCCTTTGGGCTAAAATATGTAACAAGAAATACAAAAATCGGAGGTAATTGTTGCAAGTCATGTTGAATTAGTTTCCTCTACAAATACTCTAGGTTAGTGAAAAAAACAAAAAGGCATGTGTCTAATATTTTTCTTCAAATTTCCAGAGATTTTTTTTTCAGACTGCAGCTAATGGGCATGAAGTGTGTCTGAATTCAATGATTCTTTAATATCAGCTTTTATTGAGACCCATCCTCATTTATGCGAATTAAATAGCTCTCAATGGATGGTTGGATGATTAAAAGTTGTTTATTTTGTTGTGGGACTGGAATAGGTGTACTATATTTTGTTTTACTCTGTATGGACATTCGTGTTGCCGAGAAAGTTAAAAAAATCCTGGATGTTATTTATGAAGTTGATAAATGTACAAGCACTGGATGAGTATACTTGGATTTGCGTCTCTCTTTTCTGATTCGTTAATGAAGAAACGACAGGAAAAACCATCTAGTTGTTCAGTTGGGACAAAATAACGGAGCGTTACACAACAAACCTTACGTTCCTTCAAGAAAAGAGTACGCTATGCCGATGTCTTGGCAATTCTTTTCTCTACACACTACATGGCGTTGTCCGTTTTGATAAGTCTTAGCTTGTTAACTTCCAATCTTGTTCATTTCTACGTCTTTCCAAGAAAAGAGTACGCTATGCGATGTCTTACAATTTATTATGCTTTTCATACTACATGGTGTTGATAAATCAGCACAAAGAAGGACGCAAAACTTTTTATTTCACGTTTTATTTCTTTTTTGTTTTTTAAGGCGTGAAGCCTTGACCCCTAAAATCGCGACCTGAACTAATTTTAAATCAAGTGTAACTTGGCGATGTAACTTTTCTAAATCTTTTTCATTTGACTTAATCACTTGAAAGTAAGTCAAATACTTTTTTTATTTTTGAACTGACTTAAGTCGAGATATAAATTATTGAGCTAAACACTCAACTTATGATTGAATAAATCTTTAAAAAAAAAGATTGAGAAAACCCCGTAGGAATTGAGGTAATATTTTATGTTTGATCGATTACTAAGTTTCGGGTTTTACTGATTGCTTTACCTTACCTCTGTCAGTAATAGTTGTACATGTACAACGGGTCGTAAAGAGGCTTTAGATCCATAGTGTTACCTAGTACGATTCCAACTAACGATCTGCTAATTTGAACAATTCGTTAGAATTGATGGATTGAATTAATCAGATTAATACATATTGCAGTAGCTTTTTGTTCTTAGGGTTACGTGTAGATCTGAAAATCACGTTTAAGAAATATTTCTGATGAACATTACTGAGTTTATAAACCCGCTACAGAAAACATTGTAATAGTCAATAGGAGTCTTAAAAATAAAATTGACGGTTGTCTACCAACAGAGTCATTAGTTTATTGTTCTTGATACATAACTTTCATAGAGATCTGAATAACCTTTGTTCTTGATACATAACCTCACAGAGATCTGAATAACCTTTGTTCTTGATACATAACTTCAGATAACTCTTGTTCTTGATACTTAACTTCGGAGAGATCTGAATAACTCTTGGTGATACATAAATTCGGAGAGATCTGAATAACTCTTGGTGATAAATTACTTCGGAGAGATCTGAAGAACTCTTGATGATACATAACTTCGGAGATATTTGAATAACTCTTGTTCTTGTAACATAACTTCGGATGGCTCAGAATATTCCCCACGGGCATGAGAACTTCTGACCTTAGATAAAGGTGTTATTCGTCGTTGGAATGTGATAATGCACTATAATATGTTTTATCAGGTAGATATATAAACATGTCATATTATAATTAGTAGGATATATTATTAACAATGTATCAGGCGACCATTTCACTTGACATGTTTAAAGGGAACATTTTAAGCAAACTTTTCTCACTAACAGAAACAGAATAATGGCATGTTTCTCCATAGTTGAATATCAAGCAGAAGTAGTTCATCTTGGTTGATATTATGTTCCTCTAGCTTTATTTTTACTCAGTCTTTGCATTTGCCTTCGTCCTGTACTAGACAGAAAGCACTCCAGTGTTTCAACTTTTTACTTATTCTTGGATGATCTAGGATAGCTGCCGTGGAGGTTCATTTTTCATGGCTGTCACTATTCAATTCTTTGCTGTTTGCAATGTACATAAAGTTATTATAAAAATCGGTTTTGTGCTCGTTGCTTTTTAGTGGAATGGTAACACAAATTTATAACTATAATATATAATCTTCTCGACTTGGTGATCGAAATATTCGTGTAAATTCTTAATTGAAAACTGATGTTACAAAATGTAGGCAAGACCATTATCTTGTGAAAAAAATGTTATGGTATATACACTAATGGCCACCGACAGAATGTCATTTGATAATTCAGTTAGCCATAGATAGTATTAATAGATATTAGTCGAAAAACAAACTAAACATGGATTTTTCCATTTGGCCATGAAGAAACGTACATTTTTGTTTACTGGATTAGAATTATTTATATTAGAATGTCTTAGTTTTAGCATAATAACATTCATTAAATAATCTATCAGGGTCGTATGGTTCCTACGATAGAACACTTAACCAAATCAATTGCCCAGTACTAATAATATGATCTTAGGTGGGGACCTGGAGTGAGCCAAAACAAAACCCTTCCCTAAGCTTGTGTAAATTGTTATGCCAATCTATTTATCAAAAGTACCAGTAACAATCCTCGAGACTTTGAATACTTCGAATTAGCCATACCCTTTTTGGACATAAATTATTTAAAGAGATAGATTCGCCATTTTCGGAGTTTGGCGTGGGTCTTGAATATGTAAATAGTCTCAAGAAGTACTAGAAAAGAACGAAAATCACAAAATTCCTTCAAAATATCTCAAATATTTCACTTTTTATTTCTGTATCAAGAAAAGACGAGTCGTCATTTTAACTTTTAAAAGCAGATAATCCTGAACACACATGGATTTGAAGGATCAAAACTGTGAACTGTGATTGGCTTAGCTAAAAAAAAATCCCGTTTCTGAGATTAAGGTACGATTGGAAGAACAACTGGAGATTCTGTACCGTTAGGCACATTTTCCCCTTTTAATTCCATTCTTACACTGACATTTTACATGGTTTACTGTTGAAGTCTCTGAAGACGGTTTGAAGTCCGTTCTCCTGTCTTTTGCCGATATTTATGACATCTTCACCTTATCTAGACCTTGAGCAGAGAATGTGTTGTGTTAAGAATAAAATATGCAATAAACTCAAGCCTACACACCCTTGAATAAGTGTTTACATTGAGATTCAATTTAATAAGATATTTGATTCGATTTTATAAAAGGAACACCGAATATTAAGTACTGTGTTTAAGTGTTTATTTAGGAGTAAATTGAAAAATAAACTCTTTATTCAACAGGATAATTGAGCAAACATGCACTAGAAATATCTCAAACTGAACTAAGATTTTTTTTTCTTGTTAAATGTTAGTTTATATCATTTTGAGTCGCATTTGATATGTTGCACCAACACAAAACTGATATCGGCTATTCGATTATGACATAAAAAAGTGATCAAAAATAACCGTTTCTTGTTAACGACATACCTTGAAATTTGTATGTTGTGTAGGGCGAATCCGATAAGTGTTTCTTTATTATATGGGTTTTATAACATAAGAAATATTAAAACAGATTATAGCGATATGTTTTCTTGGCATTCAGATTTTTACTTCATTTATTTCGAAAAATGACAAAATTGATGTTACGAGTGACCATAAAGGCCATTTATATGCGACAGTCTTATTTTAATTTGTCATTCTGAATTCCATAATAATTGATACGGGCTGTAAAAGTGAAGCTCTAACAGTTGATATAACGTATAACCAGATGATAACATCCCTTAAATATTGAAGCATATTTACCTTTAAGGTATTTGAATTATGAAATAATGTAAACTAATATACTCTGGAGGTTGGATGTCAAGTGAGTGTGGTGAAATTTGATTGTCTCGCATCGACAATTTATCAGTAGGGAGTTTATGAAAGGAAGACTTCATCTTGGACACGTTTTTATAACGAAATAGGGTAATACTTTTTTAAACTATACATTTTTTGATGCATTACTATCGATGTACTCGCCATTTTCTATAACCACCGTATTGTATAGAGGTTAGTATTCTGCATACTCTGTGAACGTGCATACTCGTTGGTTGTATGTTGACCATCCGGTACTATTTGTTCTTCTATATACCATGGATATAAACTTTGTGGAATCCTAGGTCTATACTCTCTTTAGATTCCATCCTCTATGATGTCGTACGAAAATATTTTTCTATTGTATATTCCTTTAGTTACTTATAGTCTTGAACTTCAAGTATATGTTTCTTGAAATGCTATCTTCTGGCTTCTACACTTGCATGTTCTTTGGATTTAATACTCTTTGATTTCTTAAATTTGAAAGTTCTGAACTATCTTCATGCATATTGAAACTTTCTAGTTACTGATGTTCGTGCGTCACCAGAGAGGCAAAACGCTGCTAACAGTATGAGTTGGTGCACTCGAGGCGGTGTCTCTTTTGAAGAAGGATTTTAACGGAAAAGCTATGAATGTCGTCACAGTGTGGTGGTGTCTTCAGGCATGTAAATATGTAACTCGTTAGTTTGACATGACACTTTACCTGCCAGTATCTATGCCAGTTGATTTGTTGTGAATGTTATCCATGTCAACAATGTATGATGTATGACTTTTCTCGTGTGAATGTGAATAAATTATGCAAAATTATGCAAATGAGAATATTTCATACACAGTGGTAAGTGCATCAATAGACTGATGTAAAGACCATTTCTTAATTTCCGCCGAAGATTAATAATGTAAGTTATATTTCTGAACTATTCACCCAACCCACATCTAATAGAAGAAAACAATATTTCTTGGGGTACCATTTAGGAAGATTTTATTTTTATGATTATATTTACTATTTTGATTTTTCTGAAATGCACTTTAAACTACCGACATCGTTCCATACCAAGTATAAACGTGCACACATTTTATACAATACAATAGTATTATACAAAAGGCTCCATTTTGTCTCATGTATCCATTAGAACGCATCATGCATCAATAATCCCTGTGCTCATACCTATAATCTGTTTTCCTCATATTTCACCTGTATAATATGGCAAGATTATACATGATACAAATTGTATGATTCTTTCCATAATAGCATACTTTTTCTATCCTTAGCTTGATTGAAGTACACAAAAAACGTTCATATGATTAGAAAATAACAATTTCACTGACCTTGTCATTATTAGTGCGTTTGCCCTAAGGTCGTTCTTTTAGTTGCCCATTATGGTCGATTTCCATTGATGTACCATATTATCATTGCTGTACCAAAAATTAATTTTCAAATTCTATCATTGATGTATCAAAAATTAACTTTCTGTTGTCTGTTTTCATTAGAGAACTGATTTATCGAAGAGAATGCAGAGAACCGTTTCAATGACTGTATCGTCCAGATATTATTAATGTTTCACAAAACTAGCACTTTACTTACAGGGCAGGTTGACTTTTTGGGTCCCCGCTGTGCCGTGCAGTTACAATTTGCATATTTATACGCTTGAAAATTCACAATGATAAGTATATTAAACGAACCTTGAAATATTTCAGAAATGTGCTCAATGATTTATTGATACGTATACGATTTTTTTACCAATATATCACTGATATTCAGCAAGTCTCAGTTCGTTTCAACATTTTTTTGGGGTTTGGAACATTCACAAATCTGTCGCTTTCTTAATTAATGCGAATGAGCTATAAATGACACCATTGTCTTATGATAGTACAAAATGTAACGACCTGCGGTATAACAAAATTATGCCCCCCCACCCCCCCATAGTAATAAATATATCACTGATTCACGGTTGACACGCTCCGAAATTTCTCAATTTTATACAACATTTTTAATGTGTGCAATGGTTCAATGAATTTAAATACTTGTGTAGGTATCTGAGGTTATTGAGATTTTAATAAGACACGACCAAGCATGACATGATAGAGGCAGTTAATCAACTAACATATTATATTGTGTTATTTTGTCAACCAGTGTTTTGGTAACACAACACATGTTGTTTTGTGATAAAATTTTGTTGCATAGAAGCTTTATGAAGGATATTAATCAAGTATATATATATGTAGATAAGAAAGGTATTCCATTTTTTTTTCTAAAAAATAGCTCGATTGTTTTCCACTCCAATTGTGCTTGTGATTGATTACAGCAAGATGTGTTTTTGTCGAACTGTAACAGTGGAGATGTTTTATTGCTTTGCAACTGTTTGAACTAATGAAAGCGAGCAATAATCATAACAGGCTGCTCCATGCTGTAAAAAACGCTCGGTGCGGGATTATCGATACAGTAGAAAATAGCCGAAGCGGAACGTGTCTGCACCTTGTGTGTTTTATCTTCTATTTTCAACTGTAGCAATAATTCCACATCGTACACCGCACTGGATACTGTACTTGAAGATGGTATATGCCATGTACATGTGTCCCAACTATAATTGTGTAATCCCTGCAATGGCGTATTCGTTATATCCATTATCTATAGTCCCTAACATTGTGTATACACAATCTTACTGGTTTTATCGTAAGTTGAAACAACATGTCAATTTATTTTCGTGAACTGTAACGCAATTTGATGAGCGAATCCCTTGACTGGGTGTGTTTTAACAAAGTTGTATGTGTGTTTGTGATATTTATTAACATAATACATTAAGACTAGTATACATCATCCCTACTCCTACACGTTTTCTTCTTATAAATGTATGGGTTATTATGTTGGTTATGTGCAATATACCTCATTTGAATATGACTTAAATGATCGAAGACAGTTCTTTTTTTGTAAACGATGGCTGTATTTCACATGACACTGTGCCGATATATGTCTAAATGTCTCGTGTCAGTTAAAATAGCTAGACGCTAATCTTCTCTTGTTTGAATACTCATTATCTTTAAATTCTCGGTTCTGTTCGTGTATTATATTGAAACTGACTATAGATCTTATTTGGAAGCAGTGGCGATGCCATTGGGGTACAGGGGCACCCTAGAACAGTGGTTTACACCACAAATTGTAACCCCACAAATATGTGTCAGCATGAGTCAATGCAATTTTTCAGAGGCCTCACGAGAAGCTTGCGACTATGCCGCCTCCACAACGTTGTTAACGCATTTTGAATTCAACCGCATTTTATGTGGTGGATGTAAATTAACATCTTTTTTATACGCCCACATGAAATGGGGACGTATATTGTCATCACCTTTGTCCGTCCGTCCGTTCACAATTGCTCGTAAACACTCTAGGTCCAATCCTTGACAGATTTTGACAAAACTTGGTAATATTACACAGTATCGCAAGAAGTGTAAGACTGAGCTTGAATATTTCATACTGGTAATTGTTACTATACTGCAAAATATATTCATTTAAAATCAAAGCTCCAGTGGGCGTATATTATCTTGCCTGGCAAGCTATCTTGCAATATTTTATTAAGTAAAAAAGGTTTAATGTCAACATATTTCAAATTGTGAAGAAAACAATCAAATATTTACATGACCTTATTCAGAATAAATAAATAGTTGTAAATGGGTACGGATAATCCGGGAAAGATCAATGCCAAGAGACCAGCTGGTAGAAAGGATCCTAAACTGTGTTATTTTTGTAAAATATAACTGTTCTTTCTTTCTTTGTCAGAAAATTGCATTATGTAGCAAACAGAAAACATTGTGGAAACATAAGCCTTATTACAGAAATAGCCCCAACATTTCAAATAATCCATGTTTCTTTAAATAATGTGTCGCTTTAAGCATATATTCAAGAACATTGGTCAACAGTGACCATTGTTTAGATATATACCAAAGAATGTTTGATGTCTTATCAATGTAGAGTAGTTTTTATTGACATGAAGGCATCTTATTACACCAGTGATAAACCCACCCCTGTATAACAACTGTTCAACTCTAACATAGGTAAATAATCATGTCAAACCTTAAAACAAGACAATGTCAATAACTAACAATATTCATTGTCAATAATTTCATATTCAATGTACAGTGGAAAAGTAAGATAGCGTAAGTTGAGGAGGATGGAATGTGGGGTTTAATAGAAGCAATTCCTTCCACTTTTCAACTTAAAAAAAACACAAGGCCCAGAAAGTCTATTCTATAATTATTAATTATTATTGTAGTTATTGAACATTTAAAAAACATCATTGTTTTTTCCCATTTCACCAATATAATTTAGTCCTGATAGTACTTTGCCTCGCCATTATTACTGACATCTTTCTTATTCATAAATCTAACAAACTTTAAGTTAAATTACTTAAATTAACTGACTAGTTAACAGTATTTGAGTTTTGTCATCGACTCTGACATCCCTCCATGTCTACTGTCTGTTTTTTTTTGCCATAATTTCCTATTTATCCCATGCCAGTACGTTTATGTACCAAAAATGGCGAGGTCCAAAGCTTATAGTGAATTTAGGACTTAAGGAAGTCCATGTGGGTAATTCGAAACGTTTTTAAGAGAAAATACAAGGGCTATTTCTTTGTAAATGCTTTTACAGTAAATAAAATAGTTCAAAGAATGTTATATGTTTTCTAGCGCCAGCAAAGGTGGTTTATCTTAAAATTTCTTCAGATATTATGATATCTTAATATATAAATCAAATATAACCAGTATTAAAAGGCCATAACGTCTAAAGAGGTTATCTATGTTGTCACACCCCTGGGCTATGATCAACATGTCAGATCTAACTCTCTGTATTGATGAACAAGCCGTGGTTACTGGGCAAACCACTCTTTTAGTTAAAGTGGGTAGTCGGTGATATGAAAGCAACCCAAGACATAATGGGATCGTAAGATCTTTTCGGGTTTTTGAAAGTAACCGGATCCACGTTCGATAATGGTTAACTGGAATGGTATTTGCGTTATTGACATTAACGTTTCTAGAATGACAGGAACCATTGACATTACATAGAAAATCTCTATGGTGCAAGTATTGACTTTTAGCGCCCCAGAGTCTGTTGAATCAATTTAACTTCACGTTAACTTTTTTGAATCAAAGAATGTGATGTCGGGAAAGATATTCGTTTTTAAGTCATAAATTTGATTTACTACTGTTGACACGCTACACGCTATCATGTCACTTACAGCAACTCAGGATTTGGTTCATTGTTACTCTAAAATACTGTTTAAAGATTTGGAATTTTTTAAATAGTCGATCGTGTATGTCAAATTTCGAATGGCAATAACGATAACTAATACTCTTAGCTTCCATTTGGTTCATTTGGTTGGACAATCACTTTAAAATTCTTATCTCGATATATGATTTATAAATATAAAATATTTTAGCCACTCTTGACATTGTTGTGTGACCATATATTTTATTGTGTGGCCGGTTATCTGTGTTTAAGTATGGGAGAGATGTGGTCTTTAAAACGTTTAGTCCGTTAGTAAGTTTATTCTAATGTTATACTTATATTTTTAATCTGAAGTTTGGATACGAATCTGTTAACCGTTTCTTTCGACTAGTGAAAAAAAACAACAATTAAGAAAATTTTAAGTTACATTCTGAATTTCTGAATCTTCTGATACCCTTAAAATTGGCATTTCTAATACAGGATTTACGACGTCCAGTTTCTGTTATAGGCATACAGAGTCAATGTGAGTTTTGTATCGTTATGAAATATTGACGTTTTACTGAGTAACCCTAGTTTCACTAAAAAACCCTTTGGTATGATGAATGTGGGTATGATGAGCAAAGATTTTGTCGTGGAATCACTCTTGTTATTGATCGTACTATATGATATAAATTATCTATATCTATATATTATAATTGATGACGTCTAATTATAAAACGAACGGTTATCATACGCTCCTCAAAGGCAGTAGATTGGAAAGCTGAATTATGATGGATGAATTGCCAACTAATGTAATCAGATCTATAGTGTTTCATAACGGGATTAATACTAACATTACTAAATCAATATTGTTATACATAACCTCCTGCGGATTACTACTAGTTACTTACTCTAAAAGTGAATCGAAACTAAGTTCAATGAAATGATAATTAGAATTGTGTTTTTTAGCAGATTCGGAATGGCCGATTTTCAGAACTAGTGGAATCTTTGGATTCTTCTGCATACAAGCATTATGACGTTACAAGCTGCTGCAAAATGCACACAGTGTTTTTCTATGAACATTAGTGTAAAATTCACATAATTATACCATTTCTTTATATTTTGTTCCCTTAAATCTCATAATTAAAGTTTAGAATAGAAAAATGATTAGTTAAGGGTAACGAGATCAAATTGGACAAAAGTGCTTCAAGCAATTTTTTTTTATATTTTCAGGGAATACGATGATTAAGATGTTATTTTGGATCTAGCTGATTAAGATAGTCTTCAAATATGAGCGCGGATAAAACTCGTTGGCGATCACACGTTGGCCTACCTTCATCTGTTATCCAAGATGCCACCTCTGCTGCTAAAAACCGAGGTGAAAGGATCCCGAGAGCTATCGATAGTAACGTCAAACCAAAGATCATCTATGTTTCGAGGAATCACAGCGTCCGTAATGATTCTTACAAATCAGAGCTTATCATTCCGAAACGGAGTACCTCACACGAGAGTGTTGTTAGTAAGGGGGTCGTAGAAATTCCCCTCCGTGAAAAACTTGCTATTGTTGAAAATGGAAATAATGCGGGCAATCGTGGATTTAAGCCTATTAGACCTATAAGCGTTAGTTCGACAACATCGTCAATTCAGGAATTACCAGAATTACTTCCGCCGTTGGTTTCTCCTAAAACACCACCATCCTCAGCTAATTCATCACCACCACCACCGCCCGTGCCGACATCATCACCACCGCCATTGGATGACCAGGAACTTCCACCACCGCCGTCGCCCACTCTTACCTCTCTGCCCCCTAAAGCCCCATCACCGACACCGTCATTCCACGGAAACCACATCAAAGTTCCAAAATATTCCCCACATGAAGATGAAATTCTGCGTTATCTGGATCAATCGATCGCCAAAGAAAATATTATTATCTCTGAATCAAGTCAATCTATTTTGGATCCTAATCGTGTAAAGGGTGACAACTCGTCTGATCATATTGAAGGGGACACGTTTCTTATCACAAAATGGGACGGTAAAAATGCTAAAACTGTCAGAGCTTACATCAAACCTGGCACTGTCGAGGAACTTCGAGAACTATTCCAGAAATTGGGACAAAGCTATAACAAATCGTCGGCTTTAGAACGTAAAAAGATGCGTAGGTTTCTGACCAAGAAACGACGTAGTGAAATATCAGTGCAAAATTATGACTTTTTCCATCAAGATGAATTACCATTAATCAAATCTGGTATAAGGAAGACAGATTCAAATCAATCGGACATCAGTGCGACTACGACTGCGTCCAATGATTCGTCTGTGAGTACACTATCGGAAAGGGAAAGTTCGAGCTCCAAAGAGACTAATGATGTTAGTACATATTATGGCAACATTGCGCAAGTTGATTCAATATTACCAATAGAAAACAGTCTTGATCCCGTTACAAATGACTATAATATGCCTTCTTATAGTCTAAATAGTGATTATACTTCTACAACAACAGAAAGCCACACACAACAGGTTTTATCGTCGGCCAACATTGACAAATCAAATAGTCTTAATACAAATCTTAACAATGATCCTTTCAAATCGGGTGACGAATTAAAGGGTCTAAATCATGCACAAAATACATATTTAGGTCAACCACTTATAGGCGTAACATCTAATCATAATGAAAGTAAGGGATTAGCTGACAGTTATTCGAATGTATGGACTTCAAGCAATGACATGAATATGTCGAAGAAAAGTGCGGAGGAAAGTAATGAATGGTATGCAGAGGACGTTCCACCGGTTTTGTCGAGTAACGACACCGCCTATACGAAAGACCAAAGACTTTTTGAAAACATTACTTCAGTAAAAAGCAAAATGATTGATGTGAACATAGATAGTAAATTAAGTGAACAAGACAAACCAGACGAGACTACAAGAACATCCACTGTGTCAAACACCCAAATAAGGAGAAGATCGTCTGTTTCATCAAGTAGAAGTAATGATTCAGCCGATGAAGAAATCAAGTCTTTTCACGGTTCAAAGACTTTTGAATACAATAATCTGGATGAAAATGAAAACAGGGCGATGTCACCGAAAGAAAAATATGAAAATCTACTTTCTGAACTAAAAATAAAAACAAGTGTACGACGTGGTCACGTGACAGAGGCTGACAGCAAGACTCATTCGAGGACATCATCTGCCAAATTTTCTTATAATTCATTAGACGACAGCTCGGGAGATGATCAAACGTACGATGTGCAAGAAGCCGAAAAACCTAAACCTAAGGAACAATTCGATAATATTCTTTCTGAATTCAAGAGCCTGTTTGGAAAAAAGTCAGATACAGTGCCGTTGAGTTCCCAAAAATCGGATATAGCAGATATTGGTGACGGAATTGGAAGTTCAGTGATAGAAGATTCTATAAATTTTGTTCCAGAGCCTGTGAAGGAAGACATTAATAAACAATCTTTCGATTCGGTTGTTGAGACAAAACGACAGGATAGTACCAGTAGTTTTGAATCCAAGGAAAGTGTCATCGAAAGAGGTAAACAAACACTTTTTGTGCCCAGTGCCTCAGACTATTTGTACGCTTCTGTGGTAAAGCGTTCTAAGTTGGACAATCTTTCCGATTCCGATGACGAGGAATCCGTAATTTCTGGAATAAGGTCAATCTATGAAACTAATTCCCAACAGGACGCTAATGAAGTAAACCGCAGAATTTCCGAATTTTCTAAACCTACTGATTCGCGTCGTTCTTCTATTACAACCACATCGACTATATCTCAAGTAGGACTAGAAAGTTCCCCTTCAAAAGAAAATTTTTCGTCGTCTTCTCAACGTACAGATCTTAAAGCTTACTTCCAAAATCTTCTTGATAAACCATCGGACACACAAAGCAGACCTACTTCAAAAACTTTCGAAACAAATTCAGAAACTCTGTCCTCGGTTACTAACGCTTCTCATTTTGATCCTGAGACAACTTTGACTCGCGGTGAATCAACCGAGTCTATCAATGACCATTTCGTTTTGAGACAAACCTATCCTGAATCCCGGAAACAGAGTTTGTTCCCAGAAGGAATTGACGAACCCCCACCCGAGGACAGTGTTGTTCTTTTGGCACCTACAGAAAACATTACCGTTTCATCGTCTAAAAGTGTATTAGTTGGCGGCAACAAGGAGAGAGCGCCATCTAACTTGTACAAGAAAGACGACGATTCTGATTTGGAAGAATCTGAAGAGTGGAAGTCAAAGAGAACATCAGTTTTACAGGAGACAAAGCCACCGAGTTCCGAGTCGGATTCAGAGCAAAAAGCTTCAAGTGATTCTGAGGAAGACGATAGAGTGAGACAGAACACAGGCGGCTTACGGAAAACATCGATTTCGTCAATTTCTAGTAAATCCGATAAAGACAATACATTAGACGCTCAACGAAGAGATTCAGTTTCATCACAGTCTGACAAATCTGACGCAGAGGAAACGTCATATCACGTTAGCCAAACTGCAAGGAAAGAATCGGTATCTTCCACATTCAGCCATTCTAATTTTGAAGAAAAACAAATTATCGGCGAGAAAGAGGAAACCACATCCGACAACATGCCAGTTTTGAGTGGATTCGATGATAATAATGTCACAACCTATGACTTAAGCACTTTGGACTTGTCGAATATTGGTAACATTAAAAGAATGGCATCAAACAGAAGTGACCGTAGCGATAGAGCCACCTCCTCGCGTAGCAGCCATTCCATGCGATCGTCAAGTTCGTCCGTTGGGGGATTCGGTGGAACAAAAATGGGCGGAGAACTTGTCATGGTTGAAGGGGCAAATGGTGACGTTTATGTTGTGGAAGATGTTACTGACAGTACCAAACAGCAGGAAACCTTCAGTTCCAGAAGTAGTTCCTCTGGTAGTAGAGTGCAGTCAGGATCGTATCAAATTGGTTCGACTGGAAATGTAAGAATCGATTCAAAGGTCGATGATGCCACGGCTAATCAAGTGATTTCGGCATTATATGGATTAAATGGTGAGAACAATGCTATGATAGTGGGTGACTCTAACAACAATGAAGTAGACCAAAGATCTGTTAGTTTAAGATCAAGTGGATCAACGAGTGGCTCACTAAACTTCGGTATGATCAGTTTACCGGGCAGTGTATCTAGTAGAGTAGAGAACGACGATAACAACGTTACACAAGATGTTAAGGAGCACGAAACCGTGACAATCCATGGGGTCACTGACGACAATGTGGCTTTAATAGAACACCGAATACAAAAAACTATCACAAAACATAAAGATGTGGAGGAGAGCGGCCAATCTGTTACATCTTCCTTGGATAACGAGCTGAGTGTTGATACTGATTCCACGGATTATTCTGTGATTGGATATAAGCAGAGAAGTACCAGTTATGCACAGCCTATTTTGGTTACCACCCAACAAGTACCGATTGATTTAAGTAATTCAGCCATGAGAACGTACAATTCATCAGCTGTTATTGTACCACCGGACAATACGGTCATCAGTACTTATAATATTGGAAATCTTACAACTCCAGCTACGTCTACGTTAAATTACAACACTAATTCAGCTTTCCAGGCGTATAACCCAATGATGGCCACGACTTCAAATTCTATTTCAACGATCAGCGATAAATACGTTGGAACCACAACAGAATATACACTAGGAGAGAATAACCAGATACAGACTCAAACCAACTACGTCAAATCGGTCGAACCAACTGCAACCTCCTACCAAGAAGTACAAGGACTCCTAAATGATATTGACAAACCAAAGCAACGAGAAGAAAACGTCACTACCGTATCTGTCAGAAAAGACGATTCCAAAAAGCATGAAGAGGCAAAAGATAATGAGACGAATTACTACTCCAAAACGACCACAACAACTACCATAATTCCGCCACACGAAGTCGACAGTGTTTACGGTTCGAAATCTTCCAGAACTACCTCAGAAGAATCCCCTAGAGACGATGATGCACATCTTTATCGTATTGTAAGAGCATCAATGTCACCGAGACGATCGCAATCACCAAAACGTCGCACAATTTACCACGAGGTTGCACCACGACGTCGTTCACCTTCCCCGATCCGACGCTCCCGATACCACGATATTGAACGGCCATCTCGTTCTGACGTGTTCCGATCTGAACGTCTAGACAGATCAGGCTATAAAACGTCAATAAACAGGGATTATGATTTTATAGATGATGGTAGAAAGGTCAAAGTTGTAAAAACCTATGCATCTACCGATGATCTAAACAAAAGGCGAAAGAGCAGTGGATTTGTATCATCTGATTCCGAATCCGACAGAAACGTAACCAGAGTACAGGTACGGGACCATTCCTATCCGAGCCATAACTATCGTTCAAATAATAAGCATGGTTACGAATCTGACGATGAAATGAGGAAATTATATCGCATAAGAAACCATCGTAGTAGCAACGAATGTGAACCATATCGCTCGGAATCAGTGATGAGCGATGATCAATTGTACAGAGCCAACCGTTATGCCTCATCGTTATATTCACCGTCAAGGAGTCATTACCTATCTTCGTCTAATATTCGGGAGTCAAGATCCCCGTCACCTGAGTATAATCGACAATACCGGGTCATCCACAGCGGACCTACAGACAGTTTCAAATCCTCCTACCAGAAGAGTAAAAGCTTCAGTACCTCACGACTGGATTCGGGATATTTCGAACCCGAATACTCTACTCGTACGAAACGGATGATACCATCTAAAGCGCGTACGACACTTTCACCTACTCGAAATAGTACAATAATAAACCTTAATAGAAACGATAGTGGTGTAACCAGCCCGACAAGAAGTGAGTCATTATACAAGGTCGTCAATGTTAAAACTAGTGACGATACTATGCGAAAGTCCCGAAGAAGAAAATCGAAAAGTCCTTCGGATAACAGCGATTCTGGTGACGATGGACGGAGGTTTAGGGTTTCGTCATCAAGAAGTGATGTGACGTCACGAATTAAGGAAAATGGAATCAACACTAGTGATTCAAAACGGTTCGTTCAAAGAAGTTTCAGCCCAACACCTGTTGATGAATCTTATCGTTTATCACGTGGCAAAAGTGTGTCACAGGAACCGATATTCAGAACCAGATCTCCCAGTCCTTATGGAAAATATAAAACTACTGTGGATGTAAGGCGTGAGTATACTGATAAACTTTCGCGCTCATTAAGTGATGTAAGACAAGAGCCAGATGAAAAAAGTTATGTTGTTTACAACACAAGGTCAACTGAGCGGCAACGATCACCAAAACGCAAGGAACCAGAAATTTTTATGACTGATAGAAGTTTTTCGCCCGATAGAAATTTCAGGATGCGTACCTTATCTCCGACTCGTGGTGACATAAGTTATAGAAGCTTTACTAACGATCTACCTAACGGTTTTGGACCACCTAACGGATTACCTAACGGAGACGTAGTAACACACAGTACTTACGAACGAACTGCTAAAAGTTATAAAATTGACAATGAACCTCAACTCGTGGATTCGAGTGAAAGCAAGGATTTAAAAGTGGTTCGTGGACAAATTTTGATAAAGAACAAAATTGATACATCGAAAGATGACGATGATTTTGACGATAATGTGAATGTTTTCGATAACTTTTTCCATCTTCAAAAAGATAATCCATTGTATCAGAGTGATCCCGATATCTATAAGTCGTTCGAAGAGGAAAGTAAAAAGCAATCCATGAGTGACGATTTGAACATTAACCAAGATATTACATTCGAAACAGTTGAAAGAATTGCCAAGAAACATGAAAAGAATCAACAAGGTAACGTTAATGTCTCCTTTTTATTCAACATGAATTCATTTATTATATGGTGTATTATTCATGAGTTGTCAAGTCAAGCAGACGTTAGCACGTTTAAAGTTTCTCTACAGTATGTTGATATATATTATTCATCTCCCTGTACAATATAATAAGTAATTCAAAATTGTTGTGTGTCATAAAATTTTCAAGCTTTACATAGCCCGGAGCTTCTACATTAAAGTGTAGGCGAAAACAATTTTCTTAGGTATATTTTTTTTATATACACAAAGTTAAAATGTCATTTTCCGAATGATGTTTAAACCATTTTGCACTGCATTAATAAGATACGTGAATTTCATTGACATTATATATGCATGATAAACATGACAGCATAAATACACAACGTTTCCTCTTTACTGTTATAACATGGTGACCTCATTTCAAGTTAATACATAATCACCGGATAAGTAAAGATACATTGAAAACAACACATCACATAGTCTTATGCACGAATAACATTCTTCAAACACTAATTTAAATAACAATTGGCGATATTACATTTCAAATCTTACGTGAAAGTATACAGGTTGTCTTCAATTCAGGACAATACATTTTGCAACATTATGTTATAACTATAAAGACATTCATTTATTTGTTGAAGTTCGTGCTCTTGAAAAATAAAATTAAAACTAATATTAATAGAGGGCTGAATGTTTTATATTATATAGCTTGATAATAACTAAATATTCCTAGATGAAATGCCGAAATGCCGTTATGATTATGTTTTTAGAGGAAATACCGTAAAAAATATTCTAGGATTGAAACTTTCGATCTGATTATATTACTAAAGTGATCATGTTTTGAGATTGAAAAACGATGTGGCTATATTCTTATTATATATTATACCAATATAAAAGTTTACAATCTTGAATGAATCCTCAATTCATAAATTGGCTACAAAACAAAAGTGTGTAGCAAAATAAGAGAATAAACTCTTAATTTAAACCTGAAAATAAGTAGTTTTGTTTAATAGGATAACATCACAGCGACGTTTATGATGTAAATAAGTCCATTTATTTGTAATATACTTATACTTGACCCTAATAAAGCCTATATATTAAGCTGAGCACTGACCTGTGACAAGGTATAAACACCCTATATCGTACTGAAAACTCACGATAGATATAGGGGTCAGTTATTGAGAAAAACGACAATTAAATCGTGTGAACTATCATATAATAATTATAACGTATAATTTATTCTATTATCCTATACCAAGATGACTTGAAACTAAATTAGTTTCCTGACTTTAAATGTAAATACCGAAGTAGCCTAACCTAAACTCTCTGAAAAAAACCGATTGAAAAATTGCATCAGGTGTCCCATAGTTTGTCTGGGCTTTGTCCAATCTTAAATTTCAGAAAAAAGTGGATGAATAACTTTTTGGTTAATAATTCGATTGGTTGTGCATGTCTAAATTAAAAGTTAATAGAAGAACTGACCACTCCCCCCCCCCTCTTTCTGTGCTCGCCAGATACGACGGACAGTGGTAGCAACCCCCTTGTCAACCATCATATCTCAAGTCTCCAGTTAATCTCGTTTCTAGTAATTGAAATACATTCTTGATAGAATTAGATATTGGGCTTATATTTAACAATATACATGTATCATATTTCCCATAAAAACTTAATAAACACGATTTACTATACGTGACCAAGTCGAAAGTTGACAGGACAGGCTCAATGATAGTATGTTCGGAGAGAAATAAAGAACGTCACCAGAGAAGAGAATCGTAAAATTATCATCATTATCCATCCTCCAAATTATTACCTCTTTAAGTTGTGCAATTAACCTTATATTTGGTCCAGAAATTTAATTTATTCATTAATATCTATTTAAATTTACCATTAGGTAGACATATACCACTGTCAGATGGAAATCATATCATCCAAAAAACTGGCTTTTCTCCAGGTACAACCATTCATAAAGCAAAA
>NW_008708986.1:4028256-4033314 GCF_000327385.1 Lottia gigantea
GCGGTACATTTAATGCAAATGTACTAAATGACAATATAAGTTATTTGATGCAAAATATCTTTTAAAATGTCGAGAAAAGTAAACTTTGGTGTGTCATTATATTCAAGAAAAGTTTAAATTTAATTGGTAAATGTAGTGCCATGTAAACAAACCAACTCTTATGTTTTCTCTAAAATCTCCGTAGAATCAACAATGTCAACTTCATTCAGATATTCAAAAAGGAGTGTTTTTTTTCTTAAAATGTACATTGGCTAATGATATCATTTTCGAAATGTTCTAAAGCATAAAATTGATGGCTATCACACCTAAATTCGGAATATCAGACTGTATTTTGGTACTGATGTCTTTGCAAATTCTACGACTGAACACTGTTTGCCTGTTTCCATTTTTTAACCCCCACATAGAGGAAGTTTGTACTTCATTCAACCAACTTTAACTCTTTCTTGCAAAAAAACTAAAACTGTAACTCAGTTGTAGGTCATTCGCTATTTTATGAAAAAATTCACAATTTTTGGAAGATGGTTGCTTTAAGTGATTCGCCATTAGCCTGTTTTGGAGGTAATATGTTAGTGTGGTTAAGCTTGATTCTGTGCCACGGTCTCAACGTATATCTAAGAAAAATTCCACCAAACTAAGTCTGAAATGTCTTCTTTGATCATCAAAAAATTATCACTTGAAATACTGGTTACACTTTTCTGAACTTTTCAGCAAATATTTGAGAACTGCCAAAAAGAAATATGACAAACCTGAAATTCGACATTATTTTTATGAAAGAAGATAAGAAAGATGTCTTTCATCTTATGAAGTATCTGATTAAAATACACCTGCTTTACGAATCCGAATATTTCCATAATGTTAAACTATTTTAAGTTTGTGTTCTTTTGGAAGGTCTGCGTGCGTGGTATATATTATACCAACCACTTTCTCGTTGTTTTGGATTTGTTTTGTTCGGTCCATTTTGTTCCATTCTATTTGAAGGTTAAAATGACAGCTGCGCCAATTCATTGAAAAGGGAATATTTTAGCTTAGCCAATCAGTGATAGTGTTCACAGCTGACTGTCGAAAGTTGAGCCTTCAAATCCATGTGTGATCAGAATTCTCCTCCTCCCCCCACCCCAAAAAATGGCGCAACTGTCCCTTTAATTATGCCATTTGTCGCGCATTTATGTTTTTGCGATTGATAATATCTGTAATCAAATCGAGTTAATTGCTAATTTTGGAGCATATGTTCGAGCATAGGTAAAGATTCGTGTATTATCATCAACATTTCGTCATGATGACTTATTAAGTGTAAGATGTTGAACACTCATCAAGATGTACATGTAGATAGGGCCTACTAAACTGCATGCGTGTAATGGTTCACAAATGTTACTGTCATTTAAATAGACACATCATATTGTTGACATCTGGATTTCCGACATTGTTGGTCGAAAAATCTGAATGGTCATTTTGTCAACAAGGAAATCATATTTCACCAAGTATGTCATTTGTCGAAATAATAATCTTGTATACGTTGAAATAATAAATTAGGTGGATTATTTCTCGCTTGAGTTGGTCTGGCTGGTTTCAAGGTCTCCAAACACTCTAAGTCTTATTTTAGCCACTTACTACTTTGAAAACAAACACGTAGATTGTGTTTGAAATAATATAAGATGACAATAGTCTCTATTTACCTAACAGTTATAGCATTATTTACATCACGTATATTCTCCAGTTATTTGTTTCAACTTGCACTATATTTTTGTATAACAAGTTGCATATTTCAAATAATTGTATGTTACAAGTTGTGCAAATGACAATGACACTACTGTATTGAAGAAAGACCATCTGAACAGAAGGCATTGCGGTTCACTATGGCTCTCAACAACTTCTCTGATTCTGCGTATTCTAATCAAGCTGCCGGAGCGTGTTTTAGATACCATGACAGATAGTTTTTGAAACTTGGGATTTACGAAAATTGGAGTGAAAGCGTTAAAAGCATATAAGCTATCTCATTGAACAGGACCGAGAAGTCGACCATGTCTACAAAACGAAAACCATGCGTCAACTGGGCGATTTGCTTTACGTTATTAATGTGACGTAACACCATAGCGATTATTAGTTGCGAATGGTTGCGAATAGTGGCCATGAGTTCTGAACACAACTCACAACTCAGATGCATGAAGGTGATGCTTATGTCAGATGTATGTACTTTTACTTTACCCAAATACAAACGATACCCTTAGTAGTGAGACTTGTTTGAAATGAATACCATTATCTAAAGTGTCCTATATCTCCATGACAGAGAATCTGTGAATAGTATTAAATACGAATAAAGAAAATATCCCCTACTGCTATCCGATCTCTTTTTTATTGATCGCATTCTTTATATTTATCCGAGGTCAGTTATACCCATCTGTAGAATACTCATTCAATTTACATAGATTGTTCATTACAAAAAACACAAATCTCAATAGTTAACGAAATCGTATCTTTAAATGCAACTATTGCTGAAAAAGTTAAAATTATCAAGTAACGAAAAAACATTTAATTTGGTATTTTGTAGACACATGTTAACAGAAAGAGCGAAATTATGTAGAATAGTTCAGTTAAATTCAGACTGTAGATGATTCTTTTTAAAAATGATATTAAACGCGTCAGCTTTTGTCTCGGTGATAAAATTGAACTGTGATATTATGAATGTCACATACAGAATATGGCATAAAACACCGAAACACCGTGCTTAAAAAGTAAACGTTTTTCCTAATATAGAAATTTAATATGTGATGCATCATTCATTGAAATTTTATTGGGTTAGTTTTTGACATGCTTCGTTGAACAAAGGAATTTCAAGGATAGAAAATATTAAACAAAATCTGTAAAACGTTGATTTCTTTAATGAATAGGCAATAGGATAGAAAAGCGCACTACGGGACACCGTGCTCATAATACATTTTTTTCACATTACAATATAACTAATAGCCTGTTCCCCGTTTCAGACGAAAAATTGTCCCTATTATTGTGTAAATTCAAATATAACAAACTAGACTGCCGATTTTGTTTAGGGCCTTAATCAACTCGACTAAAAACATCAATGAACATTTGTAAAGAATTTAGAATTTATGGTATTTCACTATTTCAGTGTTAAATAATGAACATTTTTTTGTTCAAATTTTCAACATTTCTGTTAGTACATGTACACCCCAAAATGCAGAGTAAAATGATTTTGACAGTCATGTGAAAAATTTATGTTTTCTGTTCATTGAATAACATTCACCACAATGTAGTTATTGAAGAAACTACTACTAACAAACCTTCTTGTTACTGAACTATAGTAATGTCAGTTTAATGAATGTCCTTTCTGAATATCGCTCTACAGTTATAAAGGCCAGATATATTCAGTAATTGTTACAAACTTTGGCTTACACATTTGCCATTTTATTGAATATATGAATATGGGTCAAATTAGATCTCAGAGCTCTTTTTTAGCGTTAAGAATTTATTATCAATATCGTTATGTCTAGGACATTGAGCCTTGGGGATTTTTTAGAATTACTTAAACATTTATAAATTAGAGCAAGTGGCACAGTTTTTAAGTAAATGGAAGATTTCTTTTATTGATTTCAATTTCCCATTTGATAATCTGGGAACAACCTCAGTCAAGGACCAATTGGTAGGAAGAACCTGATTTGTTATCTTTCTTAAATGTTAATTTTGCTTTCTTCTATTTTCCCATTGATTACCAATATAATATGAAATAGAGGATAGAGGATATCATTTAGCATAATAGGTGTAGTTACATTATGTTATTCGTAATGCATTCAGATGTACTGTATGTTAACAATGACATATAAAGTTGACATGAACCAAGAAACTATTTGTTAAAGTTTATGTTGATATAAATTAAGAAATGTCAAATGATTTTAATGATATTCTTGTAACCGGTTATGCACGTATTCAAATTACAATTTTAAAACTTTGTAATGACTAAAAAATAAACACAGAGAACTTATAAGATACATGCAAGAAACGGGTCTTTGAGAACTGAATATGTGTTTTTCAGTTTCGATTTCTGACTGAAAAACGTTGAGGATAAAATGCTCGTGAAATGTTTATCCTTTCAATTTCTGACATCTTTACATCTTTCTCAATCCCTATAATATATATAAAGATCCGTTTTCGAAAAGGGGAGACATTTCCTCATATTTTCAAAGCTTTCTAGCAATTCTTATCAAAGTCGTTTAAAATTGTATCTTTAATGTGCCATATTTTACAATGCTTGGCTATAAATGTTAATCATGTCCTTTTTGTAACTAATATCATGACTACAGAATTCTGTTAAGTAAGAATGTCTATTTGTATATATAATGACATAAACCAATATAATACACTACACTTGTTCTTATTGAAAAAAGTCAAAATCTCCCTATTTGTTAGCCATTGAAAAGCATTCGACCTTTACATCAGATTTTAGATATAGGTCAGATAAGGGTTAAAGATTGTGTTAAAACCATTTTATGATTGATAATAATGTAAAATGTGGGAAACACTTTAATGTCAGTTCTATGCATATTCAGTTCAGGCCCTGTTTAGAACATAAGATGTTTTTGGTCATCTTAATCTCTCTTATCAAGAAAACCACTAGAAATGTCTTTGAAGAAGGGACATGAACAGTGCTTTTGAGTAAACTGTACTAACATTATTTTATAGTACAAATTTGATAAAAAATATTAATAATTAAAACCGAAATTGCATTCAAACCAGATTTTGTCATAGATGTGAGCTAAAATGGGAGTTAAAAATATATCAAAACGATAAATCATACAGTGTTAAAGTAAGAAAACAGGTTTTATGACAACATTCCGTATATCGCCTACATAAATTTGTCTATGTCCTTATTGATAACAAATTTCTAAACATGGCGTATTTATGACCAAAACAGGCCTTGCCACTTACCCAAGAATTTTGTAACAAGTTCGAGTCTTATTTGAAAAATACACATCAAAACAGGCGTAACAACACTAGATTTTTTTTCTATGGTTTTACACCTTTATTTAACATTATCCATCCCACTATGGA
>NW_008708986.1:4037625-4039240 GCF_000327385.1 Lottia gigantea
AGTCAAAGGAAATTGCATTAAACCGGTTTAGCAACTGCAAGTGTTTATCAATTTTCCTTTCAATATAAACAAATAATATAAAATAAAGTAACTCTTATTTATTTTCCATGAGGTCTGGGGATACAGCCATACAGGATCTGGATTTCTTTGATGTCAATAGTACTCAAATGCGTTCTCTGTCCAAGCACCACACCTTTTATCTTTGGTACAATAACTGGCTTGCTTCTATCTTTAGCAAACGAATAGGCACTGTAGTGCATGATAGATTGGAAATCGTACGGTTGGTTCAATTCATCGATATTTGAAGATTTGAACTTGACGAAGTTATGTTCCTGACCTGAAACGTAAAAGAATGAAAACGTAAATGTAAATAAATTTGAAAAACAGCCATGTAACTAATGCTCATAATTGCCAGACACCTGATGGTAGTGTTCGTATAAGTTTGTGATATCTTGATATATTTTTTTACTGCTAATCTTGACATCCGAGCTTCACTACAGTCATTATCATAATCATTGTTGCTCCGGACAATTTCTGCTCATCCGGGTGCCACTGTACGACTGCGTTTGTCATCTCTCACGGAAATTTTACTAAGTATGAAATGCGGTCACGGTAAATTTGGTCATACAAGTTTATAGGCCATATTACTAAGGTTATTGGGTAACAGAGTAAATATGCCATAGTAATTAGGTCAAAATTGGTCACATTAATATGATCACAAAATATTAGTTATAGTAGTCTATTGGTAATCATACAAGTTTCCTAACCTTTTTGGATATTGCTGTAATCTACAGTAATATAGTTATCTCTATCGTGACGACTCTGTTCGTGGTATGTTCCAAGGGCATGATTAATTTCATGCATAACGACACCAGTATGTAAACAGCCACGCCCTAATGTAACGGTTGATGAAGTGTGACCTTTTCCAATCGGGGTATGACATCTGAAATAGTGACGCTCGAAGCAATATGTTGACTATGAACTAACAGGGCCTTTAGACATGATTCTAAAGATAAAGTATAACTCATAACAGCATATCAGATAAAATGTAGGTAATATAAAAACATCTGTCTTGAGATAAATCGGACGAAATGATACCGCTTTCAAGATCCGTTCTCAAAATGAATTAACCATGAATTGATATGGGTAGTACTTTAACTTACCCTGTACCCGATTCAAATCGAATATACTGTCTCTCATTATTGTGTGGTGTAAAGTGGATACATATTTTACCGTTAACTTTAGTTTTTTCTTCTATAGTCCGCATAGCGTTTCTGATCGTGGCTTGATCATTGGAGGCTGTTGAAAAGATTACTGCTTAGAATGTGGACTAGATCTTTGGTTCCCAGCCTGGGATGCACCTCATGGGATAACTGAAAGACTTCTTGAACAATTTTAAACAGTGCTGTATTATAATAGCAGATATCTCTCTCCACAGAGTGAACAATCAAGGCGTGGGAAGGGGTACCTGGTGCATCTGAACGCAGAAAAGGGTACAAAGACTTTCAAGAAATACAAAAAAAATGACTTTTAGTAACCTCGCGGATCACATTGAGTATTCCGCAGATAAGTTATTATGAAAAGTGTAACAGAGAACAAATATTGGGCATCTCAG
>NW_008708986.1:4039290-4041290 GCF_000327385.1 Lottia gigantea
ACACTAACGACAGATAACTCACAGCTTTCAATCGTTTCAATAATCAGCACATATTTAACTCTTCTGTTAAAAAATGGATCTGGAAGTCTATTTCTACATTCAATGGAACGACCAATTTTCCGTTTTATGTCGATTACTACCGATCTTATCATATGAGGTAATATTAGTTGTAAGCTACCCCCCTTCTCTTTACTGTGGTTGGCGACAGAGGAATAAATTCTCGGGAGACAAGGTTTAAGGAGTTACGAGACCTTCCTAGAATTCATTCTAGAACTGTCAATATGAAATATTATCTGATATGTCAATAGTATTTCTTCTAGCAGTGATGTAATTTGTAGTAACTCTAAATTCTTTATTGTTATAAACTTACATTTGGGTCTTCTCCTTCTCTGAGTTCAATATCTCCTTCAAATAATCCTTAAAAAGAGAAACAAATTCTGGCACAGGAGGGAACGAATTTATTTATTTGCAAGCTCATCTATATACCGTAACAGTTTAAGCATTACATGCAGTGATGTAATCTATGTCTATTATATGTTCCATAGAGTTCGATAGAGAATTCAAAAGTTTTTAAATTAAATTTCGCAATAATTAGATCGTATTTGTCTCTATCGAGGTCCTGTTTATGCATAGGATAAACTGTACAGAGAATTTGATTGGGTTATTTGTATGCATTCGTGGTAACTTGTGTCTACATATCATGGTTTATGTAAAATTACCCAAAACAAAATATCGAATACGAAAAATATAACTGGGAGCTTATTCATCTGATTTTATTCAAGTAAATACATAAAATACTTTTTTACGTTCAAGGAGGAATGCATTTTCATTGTGCAAAAGTATGATTATAAAGCATTAACTGTGTATTTTGAAATATAAACACCGTTATGTGCACCATTAGCCCAAATGGTCATCCCTGAAAGTTTTGTTGACGCTCTGCAACAGATTTCTGGAAAGTGTCAAGGATTTCCGATTGCATTTGGGCAATTGCCCGTAAACAAATTGCTGATACAGCCTTTACCTGGATTTTCTTCTGGGTAATCTTCGTCAAATTCTGAAACATAAGAAATTAATGTGATGTGAGTTACATTTGAAAAAATACAAAGACATTCATAATGTCGATCTGAGAGGTCTAAAGCTCCTTGATGTCCATGGATTAACTCAACAACACTGCTCAATAATGTACCAAGGGACGTAACTCGATTGTTTACCGAATTGTGCTCTCCTTTTTTTTTTTTGCTACAAATCAAATCACTGCTTATGGTCTTGTCTTAGGATCAACTCAACCTTAATTTTTTCTGGTTCCAATTCAAACAGTAGAGACGTGTTCCTATGACAAATGATTCACAGTATTATAGTTAGCGACATCATCATTTTTGCCCAGTTAGATGCGAGTAATTCTGAACAGACCGTGATTATAAGGATGAGAAGGTGACGACTATTATCACCAATCAGTGTCAATCATAGTGAATGGAACTCAGTTGATAACGACACCTTTCTTAAAATTTCAAAAGTGGAGGGTTCAAAATGTACAAATTTAAAGCACGATTTGTTGTCTCATCCGACAAGAGGCTTTTCCATTTCATATCAATACCTCTTTGAATCTAAATTAATTATGATCCGGATGTAGTGACGTCATCCAATTAATCCGGCGATTATATTTTATCCCTTTAAGATCCCTTTAATATCCCAGAGATGATAGAATTCTAAGACAAATCTAATTTAAGATCGTGCATAATCAAATATATTAGTTTAGCTCACTGGACGTCGGCTGAATTGACGTTTTTCTAGATGTGAGTTGCACCCCTTTGCCAGATACGTCTCTTCCCGAGAATTTTTGGATTTATATACAAAGCAGAGCACGTTGGCTAACTCCAGTGGATAATATCTAAAACCCTTTCTCGGGATGAGGGATTTGGAATGTCTTAAAATCCCTCTGCCATATTTTATTCTATACATAGTACCCATAATTAAACACTGTAAACAATGCCAGATGTGGC
>NW_008708986.1:4041340-4044723 GCF_000327385.1 Lottia gigantea
CCTGGAGGTACTTCGGCATAAAGTCTGTTTTTAGCTGCTATCTGTGCTAAGGTGGAATTTTTTATGTTTCGTAAAAATCGTTTAGAGTACCCACGCTCTTTCAGTTTTGAGAAAACAATCGTACAGGCTTGGTTGAAATCAGAAGATCTTGTACAAATTCGATGAAATCGTAAAACTTGTGACTTAATTATACCAGAAAAGGTATGTTTTGGGTGAAAGGAGCTCTTGTGCAAGAGTTGATGAGTATCAGGTTAGCGACATCATCATTTTTGCCCAGTTAGATGCGAGTAATTCTGAACAGACCGTGACTATAAGGATGAGAAGGTGACGACTATTATCACCAATCAGTGTCAATCATAGTGAATGTAACTCAGTTGATAAGACTATAACGACACCTTTCTTTAAATTTCAAAAGTGGAGGGTTCAAAATGTACAAATATAGAGCACGATTTGTTGTCTCATCCGACAAGAGGCTTTTCCATTTCATATCAATACCTCTTTGAATCTAAATTATTTATGATCCGGATGTAGTGACGTCATCCAATTAATCCGGCGATTATATTTATCCCCTTTAAGATACCTTTAATATCCCAGAGATGATAGAATTCTAAGACAAATCTAATTTAAGATCGTGCATAATCAAATATAGTAGTTTAGCTCACTGGACGTCGGCTGAATTGACGTTTTTCTAGATATGAGTTGCACCCCTTTGCCAGATACGTCTCTTCCCGAGAATTTTTGGATTTATATACAAAGCAGAGCACGTTGGCTAACTCCAGTGGATAATATCTAAAACCCTTTCTCGGGATGAGGGATTTGGAATGTCTTAAAATCCCTCTGCCATATTTTATTCTATACATAGTACCCATAATTAAACACTGGTAAACAATGCCAGATGTGGCTTAAAGTATTTTAGTACGTATACTCACTTATCAATTCTCTGCGGGCTCTTCGAAAGAGATGCCGAAAGAGTTCCAGAAGAGCTTGATCCTGGTCGGCTATCGAGACCCGCAACAACAGTAACGATGTGTCCGACCCAAGTCAAAGGAAATTGCATTAAACCGGTTTAGCAACTGCAAATGTTTATCAATTTTCCTTTCAATATAAACAAATGATATAAAATAAAGTAACTCTTATTTATTTTCCATGAGGTCTGGGGATACAACCATACAGGATCCGGATTTCTTTGATGTCAATAGTACTCAAATGCGTTCTCTGTCCAAGCACCACACCTTTTATCTTTGGTACAATAACTGGCTTGCTTCTATCTTTAGCAAACGAATAGGCACTGTAGTGCATGATAGATTGGAAATCGTACGGTTGGTTCAATTCATCGATATTTGAAGATTTGAACTTGACGAAGTTATGTTCCTGACCTGAAACGTAAAAGAATGAAAACGTAAATGTAAATAAATTTGAAAAACAGCCATGTAACTAATGCTCATAATTGCCAGACACCTGGTGGTAGTGTGCGTATAAGTTTGTGAATTCTTGATATATTTTTTTACTGCTAATCTTGACATCTGAGCTTCACTACAGTCATTATTATAATCATTGTTGCTCATCCGGGTGCCACTGTACGACTGCGTTTGTCATCTCTCACGGAAATTTTACTTAGTATGAAATGCGGTCACGGTAAATTTGGTCATACAAGTTTATAGGCCATATTACTAAGGTTATTGGGTAACAAGAGTAAATATGCCATAGTAATTAGGTCAAAATTGGTCACATTAATATGATCACAAAATATTAGTTATAGTAGTCTATTGGTAATCATACAAGTTTCCTAACCTTTTTGGATATTGCTGTAATCTACAGTAATATAGTTATCTCTATCGTGACGACTCTGTTCGTGGTATGTTCCAAGGGCATGATTAATTTCATGCATAACGACACCAGTATGTAAACAGCCACGCCCTAATGTAACGGTTGATGAAGTGTGACCTTTTCCAATCGGGGTATGACATCTGAAATAGTGACGCTCGAAGCAATATGTTGACTATGAACTAACAGGGCCTTTAGACATGATTCTAAAGATAAAGTATAACTCATAACAGCATATCAGATAAAATGTAGGTAATATAAAAACATCTGTCTTGAGATAAATCGGACGAAATGATACCGCTTTCAAGATCCGTTCTCAAAATGAATTAACCATGAATTGATATGGGTAGTACTTTAACTTACCCTGTACCCGATTCAAATCGAATATACTGTCTCTCATTATTGTGTGGTGTAAAGTGGATACATTTTTTACCGTTAACTTTAGTTTTTTCTTCTATAGTCCGCATAGCGTTTCTGATCGTGGCTTGATCATTGGAGGCTGTTGAAAAGATTACTGCTTAGAATGTGGACTAGATCGTTGGTTCCCAACCTGGGAACCACCTCATGGGATAACTGAAAGACTTCTTGAACAATTTTAACGGTACAGTATTATCATAACAGCAGATATCTCTCTCCACAGTGTGAACAATCAAGGCGTGGGAAGGGGTACCTGGAGCATCTGAACGCAGAAAAGGGTACGAAGAGTCCAAAAGGACTTTCAAGGAATACAAAAAATAACCTCGCGGATCACATTGAGTATTCCGCAGATAAGTTATTATGAAAAGTGTAACAGAGAACAAATATTGGGCATCTTCAGATGTAAAATATGTATTTTGCAAAAACTTACGATAATGTGATGAAATTGTATATGGCACTTTTCCATTACTCCATAGTCGACTCTTATCAGTAACAGCATTTCTATTCTATAAACAAATGGTATGTGAGCAAAGACCAAAGTATTTCCTATGTCAACATAGTCATTTTTAATATATGCACAAATCTAATGCATTGCAAATAAATAGGGGCTCAGGTCTGTCATGTAACTAACACAAAAGATTATAACAACTGCTAAGAATTGTTGGCAAACCGGGACAATCTATTTAATTGCTAGATTTAGGCCACACTAACGACAGATAATTCACAGCTTTCAACTGATGCAATAAGCCGCACATATTTAACTGTTCTGTTAAAAATTGGATCTGGAAGTGTATTTCTACATTCAATGGATCGAGTTTTGTAGTAATCTGCCAATTTTCCGTTTTATGTCGATTGCTACCAATCTTATCATGTGAGGTAATATTAGTTGTAAGCTACCCCCCTTCTCTTTACTGTGGTTGGCGACAGAGGAATAAATTCTCGGGAGACAAGGTTTAAGGAGTTACGAGACCTTCCTAGAATTCATTCTAGAACTGTCAATATGAAAGATTATCTGATATGTCAATAGTATTTCTTCTAGCAGTGATGTAATTTGTAGTAACTCTAAATTCTTTATTGTTATAAACTTACATTTGGGTCTTCTCCTTCTCTGAGTTCAATATCTCCTTCAAATAATCCTTAAA
>NW_008708986.1:4046835-4066149 GCF_000327385.1 Lottia gigantea
GGTTTAAGGAGTTACGAGACCTTCCTAGAATTCATTCTAGAACTGTCAATATGAAATATTATCTGATATGTCAATAGTATTTCTTCTAGCAGTGATGTAATTTGTGGTAACTATAAATTCTTTATTGTTATAAACTTACATTTGGGTCTTCTCCTTCTCTGAGTTCAATATCTCCTTCAAATAATCCTTAAAAAGAGAAACAAATTCTGGCACAGGAGGGAACGAATTTATTTATTTGCAAGCTCATCTATATACCGTAACAGTTTAAGCATTACATGCAGTGCTGTAATCTATGTCTATTATATGTTCCATAGAGTTCGATAGAGAATTCAAAAGTGTTTGAATTAAATTTCGCAATAATTAGATCGTATTTGTCTCTATCGAGGTCCTCAATAATATCTTCTTCCGTAATAGTCAGTTTATCGGGGTTATGTCACTCATTCATGATCTGACAACATACACCTATAAATTACGTTCTGTTTATGCATAGGATAAACTGTACAGAGAATTTGATTGGGTTATTTGCATGTATTCGTGGTAACTTGTGTCTACATATCATGGTTTATGTAAAATTACCCAAAACAAAATATCGAATACGAAAAATATAACTGGGAGCTTATTCATCTGATTTTATTCAAGTAAATACATAAAATACTTTTTTACGTTCAAGGAGGAATGCATTTTCATTGTGCAAAAGTATGATTATAAAGCATTAACTGTGTATTTTGAAATATAAACACCGTTATGTGCACCATTAGCCCAAATGGTCATCCCTGAAAGTTTTGTTGACGCTCTGCAACAGATTTCTGGAAAGTGTCAAGGATTTCCGATTGCATTTGGGCAATTGCCCGTAAACAAATTGCTGATACAGCCTTTACCTGGATTTTCTTCTGGGTAATCTTCGTCAAATTCTGAAACATACGTAATTAATGTGATGTGAGTTACATTTGAAAAAATACAAAGACATTCATAATGTCGATCTGAGAGGTCTAAAGCTCCTTGATGTCCATGGATCAACTCAACAACACTGCTCAATAATGTACCAAGGGACGTAACTCGATTGTTTACCGAATTGTGCTCTCCTTTTTTTTTTTTGCTACAAATCAAATCACTGCTTATGGTCTTGTCTTAAGATCAACTCAACCTTAATTTTTTCTGGTTCCAATTCAAACAGTAGAGACGTGTTCCTATGACAAATGATTCACAGTATTATAGTTAGCGACATCATCATTTTTGCCCAGTTAGATGCGAGTAATTCTGAACAGACCGTGACTATAAGTATGAGAAGGTGACGACTATTAACATCAATCAGTGTCAATCATAGTGAATGTAACTCAGTTGATAAGACTATAACGACGATTGGATACAGAATAATTTATCCAATGAGATTTCGGTGTGGACATTCATTGTTACTAATATGTTCAAAATTGCGCCAAACTCTCTTCTTTTGGGTAATCATTGAAGTGAATAAGTTCCTGTCGACGATAAAGAAATTTTTCTCTGAAATCGATGGACGTGTTTTGGCAATTTTGTTTAATTGCATGTTTAAGAAACTATCGCCTTCATGGCTTCTATATAGTGGAAGGTTTTCAATATTTTCTAAATCATGGCAATGAGTTCAAAAATGCAAATTTGTGGCTTTGTTGCCAAGCCGCCAATCAGTAACACTTCTTTCGTTCGCCTTCAATATTATTGATATTTTAAAAAAGATTTACCTGTGTCAGTCCTTTCAGTCTGAAAATTTAAAATCAATATTTATACAAAGTTGGTAATACTTTGACCATGTATATCTACCAGCATTAAACAAGATTGCCGGTTATCAAACATAATAGAGATGTGTAGTGCTGCTCGTTTGTTTGATCGGGTTTGTTCCCATATGACCCCTAATCTATTCACATTTTCCGTCGATATTTGTTTGCCCCTTTTCCTTTTCGCCCAATTTAGAGGCGAGAATGTTTTATAGAGGCGAATTGGAACGGGGCGACATGGAACGAGACCTCGGAATTGATCCATACATTATTATTTCGTAAGTCTGAATTGGCCTTTTTGGATAATAAGTGATAATAGTGATAATTATATTTAAAACCATCAAGTGCATTGATAGAAGTGGGCTTTCAGTATGTTATTTATAAATGAGAGTGTCTGAATTTGTATTCCGAAACATTGTTCAGATCGTAAACAAGCCTTTCTTGTGTATATTTAGAAATTGTACACCTATAGTTGGCAACAAGAAACAATTATTTCAATCCTTTAAAACTGACGGGTGTATTTTCCTATTTAGCAACAATAATAATGAACTTAGCAAATTGATAGAATTTCTTACTGTATTTTGGTTGATTGGAATAGAATAGGTTAATCCCATGAAAACCCACAAGAACCAAACTGGCTTCATGTTTCATTTAAAACCACTACTATTTGAAAACCTTATCGCGAGGACCTTTCTTGTGTAAGATAAGAATTAGATAATTGTCGAGGGAACACAGTGACCTATCTACCATATAACCTACTGGCATATATTCGTTAAACGGGCATGATATAACTGAACACAATTATATGGGAGGGGCATTGTTTTTTTTTGTACGTCGAAAATATTTTTTTTTTGCCCATGAAAACTATACATCAAAATTTAGAAAAATATTTCCCTTAACGTATGTGAAAGTTTGAACTAAAACATCCAGCCGATAATTTTTAAACGCCGAAACTATTTAAAATGTTAAAGTAAACTTTTTAAGTTTGTCATTGTTTTTGGTAGGCCTATGTGCAAGAAAACTACTGTACGAATTAGAAAAAATAAACGCCTAATTGGACAGAAAGTCAACTAATAATTTCGAGCCATTATAAAGACAAAGACCAAAACTTCTTAATTAACAATTAGTCCTCTCAACTTTAATTAACCATGCCTAGCATATTTCATAAAATATTTTCAGGTGAAATTACGAAGTTTTTGATAATGAAAATTTTGCATACTGCCACTTAAAATTGGCATGTCAACATCATTCGTCAAGAGCAACGTTGTACTGTTTTTATGATTCCTTCTTTTCGTCCGGAAAATGTTCTACATTATCAACTATATAATTTGAGGAAATCAAGAAGACAGTTGCACACCATAATCTACATCTTCACGATGTCAAGCTATTTCAAATTGCGTCACATTCTTTGACGGCAAAACGAATTCAGCCAATGAAAGCCCTCGGCAGAAAGACTAAACAATTTGACTGCGCGTGTAATCGGGGGCTATGGTTGACTGTATTCTTTAGCGTATAATCCTATTAAATCTGACATACCACAAAGGTGGCTTTTGCAGTCAAGGTTGAAGACGCAGTTCGTATATCGCTTGACATTGTGAAGATGCATAATCTAGTTGGACAACTATCTCCAAATGCAAATAATTATCACACTGTAATTAAGTTGTATACATATAGGCCTATATTTATTTTGGGTGGGGGGGGGGGGGGGGGGGTGTTGAAAGTGAAGGTGGGGAGGATGTTTAAGCCTCACCAAGAAGATCTGATTAAGGATTTTCAGATGTCCTTGAATTGAGTTTACGACTATATGTGATGTTAATATGCAAATATTAGTCAAATTTTTAGTTCAGCCATTTCGTTTCATGTATAACGTGAGTTCGTTTTTTTTTTACCAAGTGACATGCGCATGACAGTGTTGTTCTCACCACTTCCGGTTGATATTTGTTTATCGTGAAAATAATAAAATTTGTTTTAAAAGAGGTAATTATGATAAAAATCAATGATATCGTGTGGGCAATGTTCTTATTCTTAAAGTCTTCATTGATCTTGACACAAGATGATACCATCTATCAAATCATTAGATTTTGAATGCGAAATCCAATTTGTTTATATTGTGTCAAACATGGCTACGTGGAGAAATATCGTCTTATTATTTTGTGTCTAATTATTCAGTTTCAATCTTTTTCTCGACAATCTTCAAAGGTGGTGTGTTTGCTTGAAGGGACACACTGAATATTTGTACTAATTGGCTTAGAGATGAGAATTACACTTATATTGAGCTTTGAAATTGAATTGAATTTTTACTCTCATTTCATTAATATTCAAATTAATATTTTCCAACTGTATGCCTTTTGTCTTAGAATGTCTTGGGGTTCATTGAATTTACATTTGAAATATACGCACTTCCCTCACTGCATATTCCTGTGAAATGGACCCAAAAGAAATTCATATAAAAATGTCTGAAAATACAATTCAGGAAACAGTGTAGCCCTAGAGTAAATTTAGTGGGCAACATTTAGTTGATAATTAATAGTTAGATCTAGATGTAGTTCTTACTGATAACGGAAATGACGACAAAGTAGGCTACATTTTTTTATGACCCTTTATGTTTTGAGGACATTGAAAGAAACTTTAATAAGGCACATGACTTTAGCTTATAAATTTGCTTTAATAGTTCCAGCTAAACTATTCAATTTTAGGAGGAGACTTAAATATCAAGATGTCAAAATATGGGAAAATGTCCCCTCCAGTTTCACCTACCAGTTCATCTATAATGTCACCACTATCACAGAATGGAAGTAGTTCAAAACATGATGCCAGGCTCACAGCCACATCCAAACGACAAAAATATTTTAAAAGACTTCTGAAGTTTAAACAGATGGACTTTGAATATGCCTTTTGGCAAATGATTTATCTGTTTGTATCGCCACAAAAAGTGTAAGTATTACTGATGTAGAATCTCCAAATGATTTTTTTTTATCTCATAAGCTATTATTATGTACTTTAACAATGTTATCAAATTCTTATTATTTTCAATACAGCTCTAGCGAGATATTTCATAAGCTTACTCTTTACTGTCTACGGCTTTATTTCACTCATTTTAGATCTAATCACATTTATTTTTTTATTTATTATTGGTAAGTCAATCCATTAATTGTTATTTCTGTGTTCTTGAGAGTTTAACTACTAGTTGTGTACTGACATACACTTTTAGCAAGAGTTGATAGTTTGAATTATTTTCAGAATAACTTTACTATTCTTTGTTTAGAGTTTAATACATCTTCTCTGTTCTTCTATTTCAGATACAGAAATTTTCAGTACCGGAAACGTAAGTTACTCTTGTTGTATAACTATTAAAAGGTACTTTGTAAAATTGTTAGAGAAAATTTGAATTGGAGACTGTAAAGCTGTAGAGACACACATTATTGTTGTTAGGGTAGGGGTATATTTTAATCCCTGCTAAATTGAAACATTTAAGGTTAATACAATAGATCTGTCTTATAAATATTGATGTATTATTGTTTGTCTCATTTTAGATACAAAAGATCAGTGGGCAAGAGATGATCCTGCATTTTTGGTTTTGTTAAGTTTTTGGTTAGTTGGTAAGTAGAAAAAAAAACATGGAGAATATTGGGGATATTTTTATAGCTTTAACACTGCATTTAGGAATAGAAAGCTAACCTATCACTTAATATACAAAGAGTTGTTGATGAAAAAGTTTTACATGTAAATGCATATTATCATCATAAACTAGGTCATTATTTTATTTCACTTTTTTCAGTGTCATCAATTGGCTTTGCTGTTGTATTAAGATTACATTTCTTTGCTTTTGTTAAGTTTATAATTTGGGTTATATTTGTTGACTGTATTGGAGTTGGAATAGTGATTGCTACAATATTATGGTAAATATAAGTTATTTCTACTTCCCACATGGTGCAGAAAAGTAGGACCTAAAATCAATTCATTTCATTTCATTTTCTTCACTAATTGTTCTCTTGGTATGCATCTTTGGAGGACAATGTGCAATATTTGTCAAAAACACAAAATGTTATATTTGTGCAATTGCATATCAAGTGCTGTTATATTTTGTGCAAAAGCTTATATAAGATATCCTCATAGAAATTTATAAAAGATAACAGCACAATTTGCAGATACTTAATCCATAAGTCAAAAGAATATTTTGAAAATTAATAGGAAATATTTACAGATTTTGAAAGTAATATATACAGTCTATATTGATGGTTTGTAACTATAAAATATTATGTAGGTTTATAACCAATAAGTATATGAAATATAGTGAAAGTTTATAACTGTATTACTTTGTAGGTTTATAACCAATAAGTATATGAAATATAATGAAGGTTTATAACTGTAAATATTATATTTGGTAGGTTTGTAACCAATAAGCATAAGAAATATAATGAAGGTTTATAACTGTAAATATTATATTTTGTAGGTTTGTAACCAATAAGTATAAGAAATATAATGAAGGTTTATAACTGTAAATATTATATTTTGTAGGTTTGTAACCAATAAGTATAAGAAATATAATGAAGGTTTATAACTGTAAATATTATATTTTGTAGGTTTGTAACCAATAAGTATAAGAAATATAATGAAGGTTTATAACTGTAAATATTATATTTTGTAGGTTTGTAACCAATAAGTATAAGAAATATAATGAAGGTTTATAACTGTAAATATTATATTTTGTAGGCTAATAACCAATAGATATATGATATCAGCTCCACCAAGAGGACAAGATGTAGAATGGGGATATGCGTTTGATGTTCACCTGAATGCTTTTTTTCCTTTGTTAATGATCTTACATTTATTTCAACTCTTCTTCTTAAACCGTAAGATTTTCATCTTTTGGTCTTCTATCTTCGGGTTTTAAATATTGTTGGTTGATATATGAAAATCAAATAACAAATATTGATAACATTTACTGGATGATTGAAGTTTGTACCCTAGGGAGTAGTTCCATTTCTCCAACCAGTCAAAATATCCAGAATAGCTTACAAGTTTAGTCAAACTGAAGTAAGCTTACATATCTAGGTTGCTGATTATTTTAAGTTTAAGTTCACATGTTGATATTTCTAAATTTTGTTACCATTTTACTTAAATGTATTACAGATTTTATTGCTATAGATGGGTTTTTTCCAAGATTATTTGGTAATTCTTTATGGTTGATAGCATTGGGTTATTATATCTATATCACGTTCCTAGGATACAGTGGTAAGTTGGAAAGATAACCTTTTTATTACACTGAAAGCAGATATTTCAAATAGTTGTAAATTGGATGGATTTTAAATATAAAAGCTATTGTAGTGTAGTGACTTGCTTTGTTCAGGCTACAGTAGTGACTTACTTTGTTCAGGTTACAGTAGTGACTTACTTTCTTCAAGTATAGTAGTGACTTGCTTTGTTGAAGTTTCGTTATTGACTTATACTGTTCTGCAGTGACTTATACTGTTCTGTCTCCTTATAGTAGTCTTTATTATTTACTTCTGATGTTCAAGCTTCAGGAGTGGCTTCACACCTTTGACAATAAAAACACAAAAAAAATTGAGAAAAAGCTTGACTGCTATTCAAATAACTATAATATATTTTATAAAAATATTAAAAAAGGACTTGCATTGTGGTGTTGGATGGCATAGTGTGAAAGTAACAACACGATTCAAGTTCTGTTTTAATATGTCTATATTGCTCTACAGTTGATTATTGAGAACTATTTTAACAGTAAAAATATTATTTTTGTGATATATGTTATATTTCAGCTTTACCATTTCTAAAGAATACCAGGACATTATTATATCCTATAACAGCGCTTTTACTTGTTTATACACTTTCATTGATATTAAACTGGAACTTTAGTCGCGGTCTCAGTAACTTCTATTCCTTTAGAGTCTTATAGTTACAACAGTGTAATTCAAGTATTCTTTCTTTTTAATTGTTATGCTTTGGTTAATACTGAGCACAATTGCGGGGTCTTGATTGGTGTTCTGACCACTAAATTTCTTTTAGATGTGTTATCAATTGATCAGTAGATAAACCTTAATATGTTTTAAAGACTACTGGACTGTGTACCTTCTATTACATTGCATTGCCTTGTTTTTTTAACAATATAACAAAAATATTTCATGTATCACCATTTACACTGACTGAAGAAAATAGTAGCAAACGTTACACATAATTCTGTTGGAAGCGGATTGAAAAAAAACAATGGCCCAATTTGTGCTTTTTATTGTCTACATTTATATTCATTTGCTAACAATGATGGGATATGCATACAATTTTTTTTATTGCTTACTCAACCTTGATATAATCTTAGTGGCATTATAATGAATGCAAACCTCTTAAAAACCCTCTGTAAGAATTTTTCATTAATGATTAATGAACAGAAAATATGAATTTGTAAAATACCTTTCTTTAAAATGCCTCCAAAACAGGGTATGAGTGAAGTAAGCTTTAGGACAGACAAAACTCTTTCTCATTCGTTTGACCAATCGTACCTTAGTCCCAGAAACAGGATATTTTTTTAGCTTAGCCATCAGTAATAGTGTACATAGCTCACCGTTGAAATTTAAGTCTTGGAGAGTTTGAAAGTTAAAAAGATGAGTCTCTATCATAGATAGAAAAGATAATATATAGAAATAGAAAGTAAAATTCCTAGTTTGAGGTGTATTTGAAAGAAATACCGTACATTTCTAGTAACTCTGTAGACTATTAACATGTATTTAAGGGCTAAATCAACCCCCGAAAATGGCGAACTGGTACTTTTAATTTGGTATGAGTAATAGTGGACACATATCTTGCTTGCATTGTTACATTTACTATTCTATTCAATTACTATGATAAATCCCTAAAATCAATCAGACTCTTTGTGGTTTTAGTTTAAATCATTGAGTAAAGTTATGTTCATGCTCTCAACAATCTTTCAGGCAAATTTATAATTGTTTTTGATAAATTTCTGTACCAGTTTGTATTAATGAAAGAGGGTTGTGAGAAAACAGTGAAGCAATTGACCGACTATCAGCTGACCCAACTAATTTTCTGCAACATTAATAATAACCCCGAACTATTATCCATTGTATATTTGTGTATATGAATTATGGTAATTTGTTGATAGTATTTTTTATATAATGTCTTGTTTATATGTACATAGATAACAAATCTATTTATAGAAGTATGTTATGATGGACGCAAACATAAAAAAATAAAAAATAAAGGAAGGATCTGACAAATGTTAGATATTTTTTTATAGCCTGCATTGTTTTATAGACGTGTGTTTACGTATGCTGTCTTGCCTCTGTCTGTCCGTTCGTGATTCCTCAGACAATTGGTTCTTTTGTGATCGAATTACAGGGACCACAGGCGCTGGGCAGAAAATGTACCTTATATTAAGTTATAAATGTTCCAGATATACATAAATAGGCTAGAGAACTTTTTACAATCTCTTTAAAATTTATTTACTGTCTGTTTCTACAGAAATCTGCACTTAAAGGTTACTATTCGTTTACCTTCCAAGATAGCAAACATCTAAAATGCATGCTTCCACGAGAGTTCATATCAGCAAAATTCAACCCATTCAAATTCATGTTATATCATTTTAATAAGCTTCAAAGACAATTATAGAGCAATTAACTAATAAAATATAAATTTATGTAATAAAAAAAATTATGATAAATATTAATGATTTAAATATATAATCCAGGTAAATACAATTTTAAAAAAAGAAATACTTTCTCATTGGCAAGCAAACAGATCTGCACCACTACAGACCAATAGATTGCAATTACGAATGCATATTTTGATGTGGCGTCATAAACAAAAGTTCATGCATGAAGCCCAAATAATCAAGCACTAGTTCTTGGGAGTGTTGAACAAGCCATTTTTCAACCATTGCAACTTACAAACCATGATTAATGTTACCATACATGTACCATAATTATGATGTAATAATATTGGTAACTCTCATGGCAAATAATTGTATTAATGTGGTACAGGAATTTCTGAAAATAATAATTGTTTACTTCTAATTAAAAATGCCATAAAAAAACAGAGTGTGGCACCCATTAGGAGAAAAGTTTTAAATTTGGTGTTCCAGGTACCGTTATAAAAAAGGTTTGAAACCTTCGAGACTTTAACCCGGGTTGATAACTGTACTGCTGTTTTACAAACAGGTTATGAGAAAAGCTTGATCTTAAGTTGTACAGCCGACGTTTACATTCCAGTTTAGAAGAACATTTGATTTGAGTAACGTCTTTAATGTGGAGGTCAAGAAAGTTCGTATTCTGATTCTAGCACTGAAAATAAAATTATTATCCCTTATAATTATCATGACTGTATTATTACCTAAATGGGCATAACAATTGAATATCGTACCGTATCTTCTATATTAGACTGAAACATCTGTCTATAATCCAGCCTCTGATACATATTTCGATAGATGCCAACTCAAATATCGACCAGAGGCTGGATTAGAGACAGATGTTTCGGTCTAGTTCTATATTAGCGTATAAACATTCTATTAACATTACCAGGTCGTTCATTCGAATGTTGGCTTGGATTTTTATCAGATGAGCCTGATATCTGTAGGTAAGCGTGTTCATCTAAAAAAAACAACAATTAACAAGCCATTCTTTGATATTGATGATAATAACAACTTTATTTGGCAGAGACACATCCGTCGTGGTATCTACACATACAATTATGCACTTTTCTGTACTGTTATCATTATCATGGCAGTATACAAAATAATAAATATGAAAATTATGTAAATTAAAATATGCCTTCCAGAATATCAGCCCATTCAGAGGCCATGGAGTCACAGCCGCCCGTAACATCGAACAGGTTCTCCGACCCCACATTGTACCGCATTTTGCAACCTGTCCACACACTGACATAGTCACCAGAACCTTCCCCCGACGGCATAACATCAGAGTAATGCCATGGGCCTCACCCAGTCCGGACTTGAACCCAATACAACACTTGTGGGATGACATCTAAAGACGAGAAAACCAGATCCAACCGCTTCCAAGAAATGCAGCAGAACTCAGGGCAGCTTTCCTGAGAGTCTGGGCGCAGATTCCAATGGCGTCTGTAAATCATCTGTGTCACTCTGTGTACATAATATTCCGGACCGTTATCAACGCACAACTTGGACACCCAGAATCTGGATTTCAGCCTCCATCTGTAAAGATCACGTGACCCACGGGACTCTTTCAACCACACACTGTTCTGTAAAACGTTCACCCCTTCTTCGCCACACTCGTACTCTGCCATTTGCGGTGGAAATGCAGTACCGACTCTCATCTATGAACACATGGATCCTCCACTGCTGATGCCGCCAATGTTGTTGCTGTTGACGATGATGGGGAGTGAGCGCCAAGACGGCGACAAGACAGGTTCTGGAAGGCGAGCCGATTTCGAACTGTATCTGTACTGATTGGTTTCCTAATGGTGTGCCTCTGTGGTATGTCATTCACATTTTGTAAAAGAGATAAACATAAATTTTAAACGTGTATCAGTATATACATTAATTGTAAACATTGATCATCATAACATAACTAACAGCTAAACATTCTAAAAGATATATACATGAATTTTGAACATTGATCACAAAAACTTCCAGGTAAACATTTTCTAGGAGAGATATACATAAATTCTAAATATTGAACATTAAACAGATATACAAGGATGTTACACACTGATCACCATAACTACAGGCTAAACATTCTGTAGAAGAGAAACACCTTTTCTTTAGATTTCTGAAATCATATCATATATGGTTTACGTTGTGTTTTCAATAATTAAGTGTATTATTTGTGTTTTAATAAAAGAAATTATAAAAATGAACAACATGTCCTGATACTACATAAAATCCAACACTGACTTCCATAAAATAATGCAACTAAATGCTCGTATGAATTTCATATATTGTTTGCAAATTTTAGATATAATTTGTGAAATGTTACTATATTCCTAACGTTTTATTGACTATCAAATATTAAAGGGACAGATTCACCATCAGTTGACCAATCATACCATAGTCTCAGAAACGGGATTGTTTTAGTTACGCTAATCAGTAATAGTGTTCACAACTCACAGTCGAAATTTGAGCCTACAAATCCATGCGTGTCCAGAATTATCCGCGTTTGAAAGTTAAAATGACGACAGTAGTATATGTCTTTTCGGATATGACGCATTTCACTTCTGCGCATGCGCAGCTTTTTCAATGCGTCATATACGAAAAGACACAAGTGTTAAAATGTATTATAACACAATCCTCCAAACTGTATTATAACAGACTCCATATAAATTACCCAAACCACAGATCACTAATAATAATACAGTAAAAAATAACCGCATTAAAAATGTCTTTAATTTTAAAACACGAACAAAAAAAATTCGAAGGAGACGGTTTCTTCTCTGCGCTAACATCTCTCATCCCCAAAGTGGCCAATTTTGTCTCAAACAACAAGTCCCTCATTTCGCAAGCTCTTGGATCTGTGGCAAAAGCAGGAGTAAATATAAGCGATGCAGTGAAAAAATCTAACGAACTTAAAGAACTACAGCTAATAAGAGAACTAAGAAACAAGAGACTAGAACGACAAGCCTTTGAAAAACAAGGAAAAGGGTTTAAAATCATTGGATAAAAATGGCAAGCAAAAATTACAGATTGGATCCAATCTTTCAATTGTATGATCCGATTCAATATTCGTTCAACAAGAAGAAAGAGGATTACGTAATCATCTCACCATCGGTAGGGACAAAGACCCAAATAAACGACGGAGGAAGAGTTACCTTTTTAAATTAATTCGTTGTCCAATTGGTTGCTGCTTTCCGATGCCCATTTCCGATGCGATTTCAAAATCAAAGACGCCACTCAGAATCGAATTCCACAAACCAACACGACTTTAGAAAACAACTTCTTTCCGTCTTTATTCAGCGAAATGGTTTTGGAAGCTGGTTCAAATCCGATAGAGACCATAAAACACCCCGGCGAGTTTGACACAATGTTGAAAACGGTTCTCTATCCCAAAAACTACGATTCAGTTTCGGGATGGATTCCCGATGTCGGTGACGGAGAAGTTTTAAAAGAACCGGTCAGAACTGTAGCAAATGACGCAGACCTTGCTAGGATAAGGGTAGTCGCTAGAAACACACTGGAAAGAGTGACTCGCGGAGTAAATCACGGATTTGAAAAACGAGCGCTTCAATACAACAATGTCGTCGAGAACAACAGATGGGGTAATTACGTAAATTGGAAGTTGTATCCTTTATTTGGTCTCTTGGAACACAGAAAGGTTTCCATAGGTTTACCGTATAAAATTCATTTGCAAAGAGAAATTAACGACAACAAGATATTCTTTGGTGAAAACAACTCTGACGCAAAATTGGAAATAACGAATATCCAACTTTACATACCAGTAATCACTCCTTCCGTAGAAGTCGAAACGAGAATATTCAACTCTTTAACCAAAGACATCGAAATTGCTTTTCTTCGTCGTAACACGGTAGGTAGCATGACTTTAACGGGAGAATCCACCACGTGGCCAATTACCAACACCGTCAAACCAGCGAGGTATCTAATGGTAGGTTTCAAAAACTTGCCAGACTCTCAGACAAACAACAACAACATTTTCAGAGTGGCATTGAACCATACTCAAGATCCCATCATTCGCAAAGTTCAAGTCAGATTGAACAACGATAATTATCCCAATCAACCTTTGACAATTGATCCTTCCAAAAAAGATTACAACGAATTGTACAGAAACTATAAAAACATGTGCGAATTGTTTGGAAATACGCCTCAGTTTGAATACACAGATTTTTCACTCAATCATCCAATCTTTTGTTTCGATCTGTCAGCTCATCAAGAAGATCTTTTCAAAACAGGGGTGAACATAAATATTCACATCGATAAAACACAAGGAGATGTGACCGGCTACTGTTTATTGCTGGAAGAAGCAAAACATTTGATTAAAATATCAGATAGAAGAATGATAAGAATTGAATAAAAAAACACCCTTTAAAAAAGAAACCAGAAACTTTAATTATGAAAATAATAGAAGCTATGGAAACGAATTCGCCGACTCTAATAACTTACAACGGTAAAAAAGTGCATATAACCCAAAAGATTATCGATAAATACAAACATTGTAAAGTCAGAGACGATATAGACTTAGAAAGAATTGATGAGAATTTAACTAAAAAAGGTGGATTTTTACCTTTCTTACCTTTAATCTTTGCTGGTTTAACTGCAGCTGGTGCAGCTACTGGAGGAATATCTGCCGCAGTCAAAGCTGCCAACGCAAATAAAGCAGCTGCAGTAAAAGAAGCTGAAGAACGTAGACACAATTTGGCAATGGAAAGAGAAGCACGAGGAGGTTCGGGAATAGGAGATATATTAGGGACGGTTAAAGAATTCGGACAAAGATTTGGCGAAGAAACCAAGAAAACCGTTAAAGAGGGATTATGCAAATTAATAGATAAATCGACACCGGAGAAATGAAGGTCAAACACAAGGGCGACGCCATATTTTTTAAAAACATACGTTCGGGCGAGGGAATCTTCCTTTCAAAGTATAAAGGCAACGGGGTGATTTTTGGTACGAAAATGTAATAAATAAAAATGGGCAAGAAATTTAATCATTCGGAAATATTTCCTAATAACCCAATGCTCATGTGTATATGCGGTAGTTCCGGTTCTGGGAAAACTCATCTCACTTTTAACATGTTGCCAACACCAAACCTTTTAGATTTCGATTCTCTGTATATCTACACAACAACACCAGAGCAATCGTATTATCAATTCCTCAAAGCTTTGGAATATTTACCAAAGAAAGATGTTCAAGACCTATTTCAATATTACGAAGAAAACGAAGAAGTGGAAATAAAAGATATCATAGATAACTACATCGAAGGAAAGAATCCAACGGATATAGAAGTTTTTCTTACGAAAAATGTTAATGATCTAGACTTTTTTAATATTGATAGTAATCGAAAGAACTTAATATTGTTTTACGACTGCGTAGCAAAAAGAAATCAAACTGTTCAACAAGAATTCTTCACCAAAGGAAGACATCACAACTGTCACTGCATATACCAATCCCAATCTTTTTACGGGATGGATTCTATGCTCATTAGAAAAAATGCAAATTGTTTTTTATTATTTGAATTAAACGATAAAGATTTATCTCAAATCATTCAGTCTATAAATCACGGAATGGACAGAGATACATTTAAAAAGGTTTGTAAAGCTCAATGGAGAAACCCAGACGATCATGGATATGTATTTGTAAATACTAGAAAACCTGCGGGAGAAAGAGTTATGATCGATATATGTTAATTTTATTTTTTTAAAAATGACGGATTGGAATAATTTTTTAAAAAGAAATAGACAATATATCAAAGCTAAGAATAAAATAAAGACCCAAGTTGAAAATAACAGATTACAACAACTCGGATTAACGGAAAATCTACAAACTCTATTTCAACCCATATTAAAATCTCAAGAGGATATTAAAAAGAAATTAGCTTTAGAACCCACACCTCCTATAGAACCCAAACCGATTGAATATGGTGGTATTAAGAGATTAGATGATATAAAACGTCTTTTTTCAAACCCTGACCCAGATTTACCAAAGAGCATTTCACCAATCGTTGATAATCAAGGTTTATTGTTTAATGGATTTAGAATAATATTTAGTCCAAATTCCCCTTTATTCAAAATCGACACAAAAGACTTTATATTTAGATTAACGAGAGGGTTAATAGATTTAATGAATGGCAAGGATGTTGAAATTGCCGATTACAAGGATTTAGTTGCATACTCAAAATTTCTACATGCAATAAGAAAGTCAGGACCCGAATCAAGAAGATTGAAAGAAGTTGATTTTTATATAACAAGAGTTATTGAGGAAGAGAAATCAGACGATTATGCAGAAGATTATCCACCAATCATACAAGAAATAGACGAATTCGATGATATGGTGGCATCTGGACAAGGTATAACGTTTTTATCCGACGACAATAAAGAATTGCTTAATAGATTAGAAATAATATTAGCGGCCATGAAAGAAGGTCATCGATCGGACAGACAATACAACGAAGTCAATGCCATATTATAACGGCTTTTGGAGAAAGAAATCATCACTAAAAAAGACTATATAAACGTCATTAAAAATGTCCAATAAAGAACAATTGTTCGTTATCACCTCGAATAAACCAGACATCAAATTGTCTCTAGACTACGAGTATGAACTCGATCGCAATAAACAGTACGAACTGGGATTAAAGTATTTCTCCGTTTACAATTCCATTAGAAACATCAACGAAAAAAACAATCAACTAAAAATATCGACGGATAACGGAGTTACGTTCGAAACCATAAGCTTACTACCGGGGAGCTACGAATACGTAGCCATCAACGATTACCTATCCGAATACGCAGGAAGCGTGAACGGCAAAAACAATATCGAATTCGAAGGTAATCTGAATCTGAACAAAATAAAAATGATCTTGAGAAATAACAGTCAAGTCGATTTCAACGTAGAAAATTCGTTGAATGCGTTACTAGGGTTCGATAAACGAATATACGCGCAATCGACATTGGCGCCGCACAAGGCCAACATCGAGAACGATATCGACGTGATCAACATTCACTGTAGTTTGATCAACGGTGGATTTTTCAACAAGCACAAACGCCAAATCATATACAGCATACCGACTTTTACGGTGCCGATCGGATACAGAATTATAGAGAAACCGTTTCAAACGACCTATTTACCAGTCAATTCTTTCATGATCAAAGATATAAATCTGGAAATCAAAGACGGTAAAAACAGGTTCATAGACTTTGGCAACGAAGAAATTGTCATTCAACTTCATTTAAAACAATCTTCATTCTCTTCTTGATTAGAAAGATAGTCGAAATCATCAAATTCATAGTTTTCGTCAAAACTATACTCATCTTTGTCGTTGTAAGGATACATAATTCCTTCACTGTTTGGTGGTTTTCTTTTAACATTATTCAAATAACTTCGGAAAACTGTAGTTTGTTTATCATTTGGAATAACTACTCCATTGGTGAAACTTTTTTCCCACGGTTTATTAAATTCGTTCGACACATCATGTCCGCTTGCTAACTGAACGTAATCTTCTACACTTATCTTATCATTAGAATAACCTTTAAACGTTTTCTTTTCTTTTAAGACACCATCAGAAGTCAAAACGATGTTGTATTTGACTTTTGGTGCTAAATATAAACCAAATATAATTCCACCGTCACCGTAATCGTTTTTACCTTTGCAATAGTCTTTTTCGGAGACCAAACCAGCTCTGTTTAGTTTTTTCCAATTTTTGGATGAAATGTACAAACTATCGGTGTCGGTATAGTATATTTCGGGTTTATAAAATCCATTTATGATGTGAATGAAATTGTTCATTATTTTTTTACTGTGAGATAAAACGAATGATCCCAAATGACTAGGTGTTAGTCGTGTAGATTTACTATCTTCGGTAGTAATCTCTTTTTCTTCAATTTCCGTTTCAACAATATATTGAGTATCATTAATTTTCTCATAGGTTTTAACGGGTGAATCAAAGTTGGCCTGTAAAGTTGCTTCATTCCATAAATGTCTAGTTGTGAATAAATCTTTCTGAATTGATTTGCCATACAAGGAATTACCTAATAATTTCATGCAGTTACTACCCACGATATTACCTTCTCGTTTATATTTATTTCTTAAATCTCTCAAAATTAAAATATAATCTCTATAGGGTGGAGTTTTAAAATTTTCTTCGTAAACTATACCATCTAATATTCTAATAATTCGTCCATAATTATTACCCGTTTCCTTTTTACCTTCTTTATTCGTGAAAGTGATTTTATCTTTAGCTGGTATCGGTTAGAAGAACATGTTTTTGGGGTAGTCAAACCACACTGTTAAAATAGCTGTTCTAGGTCTGAATTTTTGTTTATTGAACAGCATCACAAACTCTTTTTCTTCTTCTGGTAGAAACGGTCTTCCACTTTCGGCTCTCGGATATTCACTGTCTAAATCCGACATGGCGGAAGCGTATAAACCGTTAGCATCAAATGCCATTAGTTTAGTACATTCTATTTTTTTAAGTCTCGAATGAACCTCCGTTTTGTCTTTTGTGCTTGCGCTGTATTCTTTGAATAAATCAATTATGTTATTACTTTCTGTTTGTGAAATATATTCCTTTAATACGTTACAAATTTCATCCATTTTGTTCGTTTCAAATGATTTTCTATTTGCCGAAACTCTTCCTCCTTTAATAGATCGTCTGATAAAATTTCTTATAAAAGGATTTGTGTGCGAATAAACTTTTTCTATATTTTCTTTTTCGGTATGTTTCGCAACCATTCTAGTAGTTTCATACCATTCTTCTTCCACCATTTCTTTATCGTAATGTTATAAATAATACCAACCCTTTAAAGATAAAGATGGAGCCGTTAGATTATTGGACATATTTTGGTTTACAACTTCTTTCGTGACTTGGTTGTATTTTATCAAACAAGCTCCCAAACAGAGAGTGTCTCTCTTGGCGTAAGGTTCCCATTCGTGTCTCAATTCCTCCCAGTTGTCTCGCGTGTATTTAGCGATATCTACGTCGACAATCTTTCTCAAATTCGCGGGAAGATTGGAAGAATTTCCCCATGCAGCCAAACTAGAGGATTCGTGTTGATAGGAACACGTGAAATTAATATGTTGTAAATAATTACCCTTTATTTCTTTCTGTCTTTTCCATTTTTTCTGTAAATCTTCATCCGTGTATGGATTAGGAAAACATAGAATTCCTCTGGGTGTTTTTAAAAGGCAATGCGTTAGTTTTTTTGCATTTTAAAGCACGATCCAGTTGTCGAATCCACTGCCGTTATGAGAAATTAATATTAATCTCTTTCTATCATATTGAGCTAAATATTTCAACATTTGATCGATGCAATCTGTACCTACAAATATTTCTACTACATTCATTAGTTTATCATAAAATTCTTCTGGAATGGGATCTGTAGGCTTTAAATCTGGAAAGAGATTATTTATTCTGTTTAACATTTTCCTTAGTTTTTCTAAATTAATTAAAGTGCAACAATATGGAATTGCTCTTCGCGTGTCTTTTTCTGAATACGTTTCGTAATCCCAAGCGAATAACGCATCATCGCTCATACTCGAAAGCACGTTTAGTTTGAGGGGTGAAACCTGTGTTACTGCGTTGTCGTCTCTACACGTTTTCCACACCTGTTCGTAATTGTCTTCTATTTCTTGAATTCCCAAACTTTTTTGGCTTCTTCTAATCAAACAGAAATGCGAGTTGTGTAAGTACAAAACCCAATCTAATTCATCGTGAACGTCTCTGGGGTGAAAATGTCTGTTTTTGGGATTATAAATTTGAAACGAAGTGTTAAATTTCTTGTTGAATTCATTCATTCTAGCACAAGTCATCACTCCTTTTCTATTTGCTTTTGAAAACCCGTTGATGTATTCTTGAAATTTACACGTTAAATCTTTGTTCAAAACACGATTGACGCATTTGAT
>NW_008708986.1:4066523-4069544 GCF_000327385.1 Lottia gigantea
TTTCATTAAAATTATTTTTCCTGTAAAATACCAATCGGAAGCATCGGATTTTTTGTCCATATTTGAAAAGATATTGTGAAAGGTTTTGGCATTGAAACCGAGGAGTGACATGTATTGTCTGTGATTCCCTTCCTCGACTATCTCTCCATCTATTTTAATTTGTCCTTTGAATGTTTTAAATTTATCAGAGATAGCCTTGATAACATCGGAAAATAGGGCGTTTTCTATCAATGTTTCATCAAGTTCGATTTTAATCATATTTTTTTAAGTGTATATTTTTGATTATTTCTTTATTTTGACCGCTGATATTTCTGTATGGAATTTGTCCAAAATTTCATTGAATTCTTGTAATTCTTCAACTGTTATGTTTTTGTCTTCTCTCGATCTTTCGAAAAAGATGTACAATTGATTAAGATACATATTCAAGATATCCGTTTTCTTTTTATAATGAGCTTTCTTTTTACTCGTGAAACCTAAAGTGATGAGACCACAAGAGGTCGTTTGAACGGCTGTTAATGCAGCCAATACGGTTGGGACGATGACCGGAAGCATTAATCCACCAGTCACGGCCGTTGCCACCGTTACTCCTACCGTTAGAACTGTGCTCGCTGTTTTGAAAAAAGAATCGATTCTACTCCATGTTTTGCTGCATGAATTGTACTGTCTCAACTTTATTTTTAACTCTTCTTGTTTGTCTATCATGTATTGTTGTCTGCTTTCGAGTTCCATTTTTTAAGTCGTTAAATTAAGTGAATTTCCGATAAATAGAACCACGGAATATCCCATAGAGCGTGGTCGTTTGGCCTAGTATTCTTAAATATTCGAGTATTAAAAGTAAAAACATTTACGCGTACTAACGACATTTCTTTTTTCGTATGGTCCTCTTTAAGATGATAGGAATATTTTCTTTTTTCTTTTTCGATGTTTATCTTGGCTCTAAAAATATAACCACCAGCATGAAGGATGGAGTCGGAACCTTCGACAAACGTTAAATGTACTATAAACTCTCGTTCTTGTTGACTTTTATGAACATCGATAGAGGTGTATTTTTCACCTAAAGCGAAATATAGTTTTACGTATTCAAAGTCTGTTGTTCGTAAAAACTCGTGACTGCTCGATTCTATTTTTCCGTGTTCGTGTAAGCGTCGTGGAACTTTGTCAATGTTGCTTGATGGTGGATTTTCCGTCTCCAATATCATATCCAAATCTTTGATTCCAATGATATCCTTATCATTTTCTACTTCCATTTTAAAGGTGTCTACATATTTACCATTTTTCGTTTCAATTTCCTGATCCCTTTTATCAATCAAACGTATATTCTCTTCCAAATTACCATCATTGAATAATGAAATATGTTTGACGCCCTTACCGGTTTGTTTGAAGACTACTTTATTGACTTTAACCTTCATGGGAAACTCTATTTGAATCAGACAATTACCTCGAAAAGAAAACTCTTGCGTTTCGCCGATATCGAATACGTTTTTAGGTTCTCCGTATGCGAGAGAACCCACTTTTATTTCTGCTTTGAATCCGTATTTGTTTGATTTATAAATTTGGTCTTTTCTATCGAAGACAGTGTCACTTTCGAATGGTAGATTGAAATAATACGATTTGTCCGTGACAATAGCTTCTAATTTGCTCAACTTTCTCTCTTGTCTCAAAAAATCGTCATGAATTCTAGATACCAAAAGATTGACCTGTTCTTTAATATAATTTTTCATATCATCTCGAAATTTATTTTGAAGAAAGTTTTTAATCACACCCACTTCTTTTTCTAATTCGTCCGTGATTTTAGTATCCAAAGCAGTCAATTGTTGTTTCAACGTATCTTTGTCAATGGGAAGTGTGTTAATTATATCTTGAACATCTGATTTTTGCTTTGCGATCTTTTCGTTCAAATTGGATATCGAATTTTGTAACTCGGTTTTGTCCGCGGTCTTGTCTAGTTCTACTAGCAATTCGCCAAGTTTTCTCTCCAAAGCGTTTAGTTTTTCAATCTATCCTCGTTTACATTTGGGTTGTCTATTAAATGTTGGACGTCTATTTTTACCTTCCTAATCTTATCGTCTAATTTAGATATCAACTCACTTGTTTTATCCACTTGAATAAGACGTTTCAAACTCGTTAACTCTTGTTGTAGTTTGGGTTCGTCCACAAGATTTTTAATATTTCGTCTGATGAATCTTTTCCCGTCATTTATTCTATTTTCAACATGGTCCTTATCTATTTGAATTGTGTTTATTTGATCCAGTAAATATTTCTTGTTCACGGCATCGTTATCGTTTCCTGGAAACTTTAAATTAGTTATTTTGAAATTGTTCATATCGATATCCCCTTGTAAGGTGTCTCCGATTTGATCCACGAAAAAAGGTTTCGCTTTGTTTATAAACGTCGTCATGGGATTTTTAGATTCTAGAGGTATAGACCCTAATCCAAACTTGTTTGCCATTTTTATTGAGTTAAATTTATTATAATTTCTTCAAACTTTTCTCCCAAACTCAACCGATATAAAACCCAAAGCGACAGCTGTCCACACAGCTTTTGTCCTGGCATTTGAATTTGAAACGTAGAACATTTGATTGGTTTGCTAGTCATTTTCGTTATCTCTTCTGTCGGTTCTAGACCGAAAGAATCAAAGAAATAAAAGTTATTCGAAGAATCTTTGTGTAAAGCAGAGTGATGAACTCCTTTTTGATCCGACGTGTGAATGTTTGTGATGGCGTAAAATTTACCTTTCTTGTATTTCAGTTCATCAATTTCATCTCGCATGCAATAATAAAACGGCGAGACGTTCAACTCCTTGGCCCATTTCACAAGTTGAAAATTTGTGGTCGTGTCTTTTCCGTATTTATCGAGAAACGCATTCATTTTTTAAGTTGATTTTTTTTAGGTGTTTTTCGAAGTAGGCGGTAAGTATTGCTGAAGACCCAATTGACGAAATATATACGTAGTTTGTGTTTGAAAAAACTTGTATAACATTCTGATAAAACACATTCAATAATATTTGAAGATAAATTACAT
>NW_008708986.1:4069594-4124234 GCF_000327385.1 Lottia gigantea
CGTAATTTAAGAGAGCGTAAATGCTTGTCGACATCTAAATTTCGTAACCTTTCATCTAAATCTTCATTTTCGAGATTCATTTTTAAAAGTCAGTTTTTTGAAGTTCATTTTGATAAAACCTTCCTATGATTTGTTCTTTGTCTTGATCGATCAATTCATACGTGGGAGGTGATGTGTTGTTTACTTTATCAACGATGAATATCTCGTTAGTCCAATAACCGACGTAACCTTTCTGAAACAATGATTTATATTTAAAAATACGAACTCGATCTCCAACTTTGAATTTGGGTTTAATATTCAAATTGTTAATCTCGTTTTCAAAGTTGTTTCGAGTGTTGACGGACTTTATGATATTCGGGTTATTAGAGGCTTGCGTTGGCGTCACACCTATAGACGAATGTATTTTGTTATTGTATTCGTCGACAACAACCGGTAATATTTTAAGCCATTTTTGAGATTTCAATTCCGTGAATTTCTTGAATAATTTGCTTTTAAGAGTCCTGTTGAATCTTTCTATCACTACGGCTTTACCTTCGTTATGCGTACTGTAAATTTCAAACCCCAGAGATTTCACATTTCTGTTGTAGAATTCGCTTCCTTTATCTACCCACAACTTTAGGGGTCGTCTGTCGGATTGTTTCATTATGGTTTCGAATGCTTGTTTGACAGTTAGACCCGATTTGTTTTTCAAGGGAAAGACCCAAGCGTATCTCGTGTATATGTCGATCACCGTCAAACAATACTTGTACCCTCTCTCGACTGGCATGTTGATTAAATCGACTGACCAAATTTCATCTTTATCAAAAACTTTGACTTTGAGGTAATGTTTGTTTTTTCGAAATTCTTTGTGAATCTCGTCTGCTATACCTATACCCAATTTCAATTTTGCCTTCAAGAGTTTTATGATAAGAGCCCTTTGTAATTTCTCTTTGAAAGTGGGATTGGGAATATTTTCGAGTTCGTCTATCATTTGTTTGTCTGCTTGGTGTCTGAATGTTACGTCTTTATTTCTGTACAGTATGTCGTGTTTGAGCGCTGCTGCGTCAACTCTATTAACGGGTTCTTCCCCTGGTTTGGGATTATCATTTTCGTCTAAACGCAGATCTAACCTAGTGCCTGGACCTGTATAATTGTGCCCTGGGAGATGTTTTTCTCCGGGATATTTTGCCCATGGGAATCCAGGAAGAGAACCCAATGACTTTTGAATGTCTCCCGCACCGAAATACGTTTTAGGAGGATGGACATTTATTAAAGACATATTTGTTCAATAAACACCATATATTTTTAATACGAAAGATTTAATACAAGAAGGAAATTTGTTGTTTGAGACAAAATTGGCCACTTTGGGGATGAGAGATGTCTCCTTCGAATTTTTTTTGTTCGTGTTTTAAAATTAAAGACATTTTTAATGCGGTTATTTTTTACTGTATTATTATTAGTGATCTGTGGTTTGGGTAATTTATATGGAGTCTGTTATAATACAGTTTGGAGGAGTGTGTTATAATACATTTTAACAGTTGTGTCTTTTCGGATATGACGCATTGAAAAAGCTGCGCATGCGCAGAAGTGAAATGCGTCATATCCGAAAAGACATATACTACTGACGACCAGTCTTTTCTCGAGACTATGCCATATACATACACACCCTCCCTCACCCACTCCCTCACACACACACACGTAATGGAAAGACATAATTTTATGTAATACTGGAAAGACACAATTTTATGTAAAACTAGATAATAAAATTCCTAGTTTGACATATCTTTGAAGGAATTATGTGATTTTTGTACATTCCTAATACTCCTGGAGACCCTTTAAAAATATTCAAGACCTGAATCAACCCCCGATAATGTAGAACTTGTCCCTTTAAAGATTTTTTTTTTGATAATCTCATGAACAAACAAAACTTTTCAATTTGTTATGAAATTGCCTTTTTGATGTTTTGATACATTCTGTGTTCATGTAATCGAGGAATCGATGAAACTCATGTGTCAGTTAACATTTATTTATGTACTGTACAGTAAAATGCATAACCGACATTATTTATATATTGATTTTTCTTTACCAGATAGGCTACACGTATTCATTCTTACTTTCACTTTCATCTAGCAGTTTTGAAGCCAAGAGCACAATCATTAGGACAAACACCATCAGTACATCTATCTCCAGTAGACGTACAATGATTTTATTTCTTATATTTATATATTTATTACTCGACAACTGATAAATCACAGTTACGCACAGTTGTCATGAGGTTTTCGTGATCAAGTGTAGTAAGAATAGGCGAAAGTTCAGTCGCCTGTTTTAAAAAAATAAATAATCAGTATTACTTAAACATAAAAGAAAACAATTTCTCATCATAAACTTCCACTTCACATAAATTGACACACATTGAAAAAATTAGAAATACGTAAAAGTTTCCCCTCACAAATGCCGTTTATTGTTAAAGATGGGTTCCCTTATTTTCATTTATGATAATGAAAATGCTAATATTTATATAAATAGAAAGTAGAAGTGTTCTAATGACTTGGAAAAATACCAGTTTGTCCCACATGTCCAAAATTAATTCATAATTAGCTAAATTAGAAGAGAATTACGAGCAAAATTCCGATGAGTGACCGATCAAGAAAGGTCAAATAGTCATTTTTTGTTTATCCAGACTGTACATACATGGACATTTATGATTGAAGGGTGTCTATAAAACTAAGACCTAAGACTTAAGACTCTATAAAACTAAGACCCAACTATAAAACTAAGACCCATAGGGCTATAAAACTAAGACCCATAGGGCTATAAAACTAAGACCCATAGGGCTATAGAACTAAGACCCATACGCTATAAAACTAAGACCCATAGGGCTATAAAACTAAGACCCAACTAGAAAACTAAGACCCATAGGGCTATAAAACTAAGACCCATAGGGCTATAAAACTAAGACCCATAGGGCTATAAAACTAAGACCCAACTATAAAACTAAGACCCATGGGGCTACAAAAATTAAATTCAAAAATTAATTCATAATTAGCTAAATTAGAAGAGAATTACGAGCAGAATTCCGATGAGTGACCGATCAAGAAAGGTCAAATAGTCATTTTTTGTTTATCCAGACTGTACATACATGGACATTTATGATTGAAGGGTGTCTATAAAACTAAGACCTAAGACTTAAGACTCTATAAAACTAAGACCCAACTATAAAACTAAGACCCATAGGGCTATAAAACTAAGACCCAACTATAAAACTAAGACCCATAGGGCTATAAAACTAAGACCCAACTATAAAACTAAGACCCATGGGGCTACAAAACTAAGACCCATAGGACTATAAAACTAAGACCCAAAGGACTATAAAACTAAGACCCATAGGACTATAAAACTAAGACCTAACTATAAAACTAAGACCCAGAGGGCTATAAAACTAAGACCTAACTATAAAACTAAGTCCCAGAGGGCTATAAAACTAAGACCCAACGAGAAAACTAAGACCCATATGACTATAAAACTAAGACCTAACTATAAAACTAAGACCCAGAGGGCTATAAAACTAAGACCTAACTATAAAACTAAGACCTAACTATAAAACTAAGACCCAGAGGGCTATAAAACTAAGACCCAACGAGAAAACTAAGACCCATAGGACTATAAAACTAAGACCCAATGAGAAAACTAAGACCCATAGGACTATAAAACTAAGACCCAACTAGAAAATTAAGACCCAACGAGAAAACTAAGACCCATAGGACTATAAAACTAAGACCCAACGAGAAAACTAAGACCCATAGGACTATAAAACTAAGACCCAACTAGAAAATTAAGACCCATAGGACTATAAAACTAAGACCCATTTGACTATAAAACTAAGACCCAACTAGAAAACTAAGACCCATAGGACTATCAAACTAAAACCCAACTAGAAAACTAAGACCCATAGGACTATAAAACTAAGACCCAACGAGAAAACTAAGACCCATGGGACTATAAAACTAAAACCCAACTAGAAAACTAAGACCCATAGGACTAGAAAACTAAGACCCAACGAGAAAACTAAGACCCATGGGACTATAAAACTAAAACCCAACTAGAAAACTAAGACCCATAGGACTAGAAAACTAGGGACCCAACGAGAAAACTAAGACCCATGGGACTATAAAACTAAAACCCAACTAGAAAACTAAGACCCATAGGACTAGAAAACTAAGACCCAAAATTTCGATTTTTAGACAAGTTTTAAATAAGTTTTAATTTAGAGTAAATGAAATTGTTCCTTTCAAAACCTGAAATGAAATTGAGTTTATGTCCTGCTTTTCGGCACCTGTATGGGCAAACGCCATGCAGTGTGCAATGGTGGGAATTTTGCCAGGACAACGGCATTAGCCTACTCTTATTTTCGATTTCCAACTGTTGAGGCATCTTTATCGTGCACAGCCAATAGTACGCGGGGCCTCGGTTTACTGTCTCATCCGAAAGAATAGACGCTTTTTTCCATGACAGCGCATCCGACCTGCATCACTGAAAGGGGAAACCGAGTTGAAAAATCCGAATTTATCATCTCGACCCGGCGCGTGCTATTTTAGGTCTTTTTCGCCAACAGTTCGTACATCATACACGGGAATATAATCATTTTTCATTTTAAATATATCTAACTATATCAAATAAATGTTCAATGACCACGACCTTAACCAAATAGGGTGGCATAGTTTTGAATGTATTGTTTTGATTGGCAATCAAGTCTGTTGACACTTTTCTAACAGTTACATTTGATTTTGGTGTGTCAAAATTTATAGTCTAGGAACCGGGTTTTTTTTTGGGCTAAGCTAATCAGGAATAATGTTCACGATCACAGCTAGCCGTCGAAATTTAGCCTTTAAATTCATGTGCGTCCAGAATTATCCGAATGTAAAAATGTCAACTCGTCTTTTATTTCGACGCTGACATATTATAAAAGACATAGAAGTGAAACGTTTAGTTTGAGATATATTCGAGGGGATTGTGCAATTTCGTTTCGCGTAGTTCTATTTTGAAGACTATTTACATATATTCAAGACCAAACATCACCTGTCAGTTTTTATATGATTTTTTAAAACCTTTTTTAAAATGTAAGTTCATTTAATGAATTTATTCGATTTTATTTTGGCACAATTTTACTTTACTATCAAAGTTTTATTTCTGATAGGCCACTTTTAAATTGTTGATAAACTTGGACCATGACCTTCCATGGATTTTCTCAAATAATATCCAAGTAGACTTTACGCCACATGCTAAAGAGTTCCGTGAATCAGAGAGATGAGGTAGACAAACAGGTTAGGTCACAGATATACCCTATCTAAATATACAAAAGAAAATGTGAGACAAAACAACTTGTGCGCTGTAGTGTCCAATGTGCTCTGTCATTCCAGTGGAGCCAGGTTTATGTTCCAGGTTTATGTCTTGGGGGGTAAAAATATCTAAGATTGTCCGAATTTTTATCATTGTGCCATTCGTATTTAATTCCAAAATATTCTATGGAAGAGGGGTTTTCCTCAAATTTAGTTCTGCCTTTTAAAGTATACCTCAGATACATCTGAAAAGATAAAATGCGTATAAAAAGAGATTGTCACTGGAATTGGTACAATCAAATAAAGCATATTCTGGTTCCGTTTGATTACCCACATTACAGAAAAATGCTAATCTAAGTTTTTAAACTATAAAATTAATTATGCAAATGTGTGTATGCTCTGCTCATTAAACCCTATTAACATATTCATTTTCATTAATATAATCAATAACTAGAACTGTGAACAGCTCCGAATGTGGTAAAGGAGACCTTATCACATGGATTTCAAACCTTTTGAAACTTGTAGTCTGTTAGGTTTCAATTCCAGTGCTTTTAAGCTTACAATTTTTGAAAGAGATATTAAAACTTTTGGGTATCTGATAAATAAATAAATTATATAATTACACTCCAAAATGTCACCTCAATATTCTCAATTTGAAAATTAATAATAGAACTAATTTATGCCGCATCACGATAAACCTCTCAATTATTCAACAGACAAAAACAACACACGTAGATAATCAGATCTGTCATCCGGGGTAGGAATTTTATCATATGACTTTTGTCGACGACTTCTCTCATCAAATTTTGTCGACGAGTTGACTTCTGTCGACATGCTGACTGGTATTCATATAATTATGATACTTAAATCTTCCACTAACATTCATTAAATTATCTTAGAGAGGTCATGGAATGAAAGAGGGCATATTATGTTAAATAATTTGGTTTTTAATGAAATTGGATCTCTTAAACCTAGATATTAATCCATATTGTATATGATCCCCTACGTGTCTTAATCTTTGTGTACCAACAACAAAATATAAAATCATTCGGTGTAGCAGGACCACGATTATGTAAGACGTTACCTGAACAGTTAAAAATCTCTTTCAAGAGAAAGTTAAAAACACATCTTTTTAGAAGATATATTTCACAAGTATTAGAAATAATTTTTTTATTTGTGTTCTAATTAAGATATAAAAGAAATTCCAACGGTTTCATATTTTGCGAATTCAAAACTTCAAATGGAGGTATTTTTCAATTTGTATGCAAATAATTTTTTTCAGGTTAAAAAAGTACGTAATCAGATTTTGTTCTCTGGCCCATTGATTTATCACTAAGGTGTGAAAGTTCAAGCCAAAAGTTTTGTATAACACGCTTAACACCCTGCAAATCATTAGGATTTTATGAGATAAAACAATATAATATTAAAGTTGATGTTTTTCATCCAATATCAGAATATCTATAGATATCTGAGGTAAAAACTAATCTACACTGAAAAATTCAAGGTCACAAGACTTTTAGATGTCAAAAATTCAAACGGGCATAATATAATTTAAATTTGAAATTCAAAATTCTGTTCCCAACATGTTTCAGATAAAGAAAGAAGGTTTTGATAGACACCAAAATCATACAAATCGGATATTAAATGGAAAACTAAAATTTTAACGAAAATGCGCCACTCTCGGCGCATGCGTCACTTCCGGTTTGGATTTTTCTTCTAAGGTCATTCAAATTAATTATTATAGATAATCTGTACGGTTTTGACTACATTTCAGAATTACACCGGAAGAAGAAGGATTGTCCAAGGTGAGAAAGTTTGCATAACAAACTGTGACAAATCGATAAATCGGGCTGCCACACAATAAATCTATATTTAATTCATTAATTTGTTATAATAAGGCATTTAAGCATCGACGATTCATATCAACAGTGTTTGTTCACTCTGTAACTGTAAGTATAAAAAATTTATACCGAGGAAATTTGTTTTTTCGAAATCTTGAAAATTTTGTTTGGTATCAAAAAAATGTCTCTACATCTGTAATTTTTCATATCGAATATATAAGATTATAGAAGTTGAAAAAATCGAAAAAAATAGACAGCGATAAAAGTCACAATTTGAAAATTTTTAAAAGCTGTCTTTTATGCTCAGTTCACACCAACGGCGCTTTGATGCCGCTTTAAAGCGGCGTACAAAGCGGTACCAAAGCGTAACAAAGCTCGACTAAAGCGCCAAGGTCGTAATAGATCGTTGGAAAGCTTTGAGCAAAGCTGGATATTCGGCAAGAGCGCCAAAACTTTTTAAACTGTTTAAAAATTTTGGGCGCTCTGTCACGAATTGATTAAAGCGCCGAGAACGTATCAAAGCTTAACAAAGCGTAACAAAGTTCAGCAAAGCTTGACTCAAAGCGTAGGAAAGCTTAACAGAGCTTTATTCAAAGCGGGGACCCCAGTCTTCACGGTCTGTCACCACTTGATCAAAAGTGGCATGAAATCGGTCATTTCGAAATTTTCCAATGCGTAGCAGAGCTTAACAATGCACAACAGAGCTTGATAATCGTATCAGAGCGTGATTTAAAGCGTCATAACCGCATCAAAGCTTAATAAAGCTTATCAAAGCGTGATTTAAAGCGTAACAAGGCCTGATCAAATCGGGAAATAATTCGTCCCCAAAGCGTAACCAATTCGTATCAGAGCTTATCAGAGCGTAACATTACTTAGGAGATCGTGATATTTTTTGAAAAGTAAACAAAAAATGATGGCGCTTTGCTCGCCGATTTAAAGCGCGGCATTCGCCGTTGGTGTGAACTAGGCGTGCAATTACTTAAGCTCAACTCAAAAGCTGTTAAAATTATAAACAATTAAAGGAAACATTACAGTTTCGAAAGCTTTTACTAACAAAACAACAATAACAATACAGGTTACAGCTCCGTGATAGTCGAGCATGTAATAATTTGTGTTATAACCTTGAAAGATTGAAGTACACGTTATTCAACACTCCTTAAAAGTAAATTTATAAAAATGAAATGCATGGAGTTTTACGTCCTTCTTTTCTGCAGTTAACTGCATGCAGCGCATAGGACTGTTATTATATCATAAATAACCTTTTTGAAAAGTTGATCCAAACCATCCTTGAAAGCAGCCATTGTGATCACAGAATCCATTTTCTTTATCACAATAGCTGTTTTGACAGTGACACGTATATCTATTTTGTAACCAAAATTCTCACCTGGCAAAATAAAACATAACGATCAATTGTTATACCACAAGTCAAAACGCGTGTTTCAGATACACTACCCCATTTCTATAAACTATATTCACGTCGATATGTTACAATTACGTGACAAACCAATTGTGAATTTTCAGATGTTATGGGGCTCGGCGATCTTCTTTTCATTACCGAAGTAGATTATGCTACCGAGAATTGTCGACTGTTCTGTAGTTTCACGATGGGCCAATGACAAGAAATTTGACGGATGGACGGAGTATCAAGGGTACATTAATATTTCAAATACGGTTGCACAACGAGTTATTTTCCATTATTTGTTCTCTGTCGCTCGTTGTATTGAGGCTTACCTGATCCATTTGATCGCTCTATTGATACTTACCTGATCTATTGTTCGTGTTATTGAGACTTACGAGATCTATTGGTCGCACAATTGGGGCTCATTTAATCTATTGAGTGCTTACCAGATCTACTGTTAGCCCTTGAGGCTATCCGAATCTATTGCTCGTTCCATTGAGGCTACCTGGTCTATTGCACGATCTCTTGAATCCTACCTGATCCACGGTTCATTCTATTGGGGCTAACTTTCATTGTTCGTCCTATTGATGGTCTATTAAAAGTCCTGATTTGTCTGATCCATTACTCGTACTATTGAGTCATACCTGGTATATGGTTCGTTCTACTGAGGTAAACCTGATCTCTATAGATCTATGGTTCGTTCGATTGAGGCTTACCTGATTTATTGCTCGTTCTATTAATACTTACCTAATTTGTGCTAGTTCTATTGAAGCTTACCTATGGTTCGTTCTATTGAGTCTTACCTAGTATTTTATTCTACCCTCACTTACTCATGCCAAACTGTTGATCTAGCCCTTACTTTCACCTGTTTATCTTCGTAAGATATTCCAGTTCCTTATATTAGCCTCGATCGACCAGGGTTGCTGTGGGGCCATGCCGATTACTGAAACCTCGATGAGCAAAAGCTCCAACAAACATATTTTATTTCATCCATACAATTAAATTTACTGAACCCTATCTGCTCTTTAACAACCTTGATACAGTTGAGAGAACTTCATTTAGTGTAAATATTTTGTAAATTTTTCCCTAATTGTATTGTATCGTATTGTAATTATTTTGAATGGTAATGGATTTTAAAGCTTGTTTCCAATACCATATCTTTATATATATGTATGTAATATTTGTAATTCTTGAATAAATATTGTTTAAAAAAAAAAGATTTCTTCATATTTCAAAACTATGTTATGTGATATATATAGGAAGATGTTCCTTTAAACACTAAAAATAATAATATTTAAGCATTTGTATCTAATATTCAGTCTAATTTGAAGAAGTGTGTGTAAGGTCATTAAAGTGATTTTATGCCGTGAGACCCCATTGGCCCCTTCTTGGCCCTCCCAACTCCTCAAAACAACAAAAATTCGACAGTTACAATCTAACAGTAAGGGCTGTTACTCAATAAATATTTGTGGGTTGTTCACAATTCAGATCTTGTGCATATAAACCTATACACCAATTTCTGAGACAAAAAACCTGTGGCCTCATTTGCGTTCACAGACCACTTTCAGCATATACAAAAATTGTTGCTTCTATATGTTTACAATTAAACACCAAGTAGCAGAGAGACTTTAGCGAGGAGGAAGGAGGTATGGTATTCGTTCTTGAGAAGAAACAAGTGAAAGCTTCACCTGTTTTATGCCAAAAAATGTGGAGGCGAATTTGACCTGCAGGACTACAATCATCCCCTGGCACAACTGGCGCATCTGTCCCTTTAAAATCAAACACTTAACCATCGCATTGCTAATTCTGTGAGGTCTGCAGTCGATATTTGGCTAAGACACTCTCAATGATAAGCAAATATTAGCGTAGGAAACAAACTTTTTTTTTCTGTTGTAGAGGAAAATGATCGCAAAAGTTGCATTATTGTTTTTGGGTGTCTATTGGGTTAACTGTGAAGACTTTAAAGACATATGTTTGAATACCCACAATACACTTCGGGGAAGAGAATGAGAATTTGCCGCCCATGGTAAGTATTATAAATGGAGATCATATTATTATAATATAATTTTTATAGCAAACCATCCTGTCACATGTTGTTAAAGATAGAATTCCAAATGCATTCTAATAATGTAAACAACATTGATGTGGGTTAAATACATTTGATGTTTGGACTGGAGTTGATAACTTTTAATTTTTTTCCAAAATATATTTATGCATAATTGCATAATTATATATATTAGTATGCTAATTAATTCATTTATTAAATTATTCATTTATATTTCTGTATTTTGGGACATTGTATTTGGTGACGGATTAAAATAAGCCTTAGCTTGTTTCCGAAACCCTATTTATACTTTGTAAAAATTATATGTAAAATAGAAATAAAATACTGTTTAAACCTTGATGTTTGAATCAAAGACAATCAAGGCAATGAAGTCCGGCAATGAAGGAACATCTCTGGCCGAACATCTTGCTATGGGAAGGAAAACAGCACATAAAGTCAAATTTGACAACACCAACATACTGACAATCAAAAGCATATAGATAAAACCAAGAGACTTCAAGAAGCTATCAATATCAGAAGATATCAGCATGAACAGAGATGAAGGTGTTCGATTATCGTATGCATTTGATAAACTTTAAAAACCTGTAATTATTCATATTCATAAATGTATTCAACATAATTTAATAAAATATATCAACCATAGTTAGTTATTTAAAACAATGTAAATTCTATTAATAAAAATACTAGCAAGAGTTGTTTATTTAATCTTCAATAAATCTTTTTTAATTAATTTACTTTGTCAATTATTTTATTTAATCAAAATTTAATGTAATGTATCAATAAACCATTTATCTCTTGTGTGTTCTTAATAATAAGCATTATAGTTTGCCCATCTTTCCTTAGCATTATATGCCTGAGGACAACGTCGAAACGTTGCATAAAACTTGAACCAGTAATTGTTGTTACATAAAGCCGTGTCTATATACCTTGAAAAATTTATCTATGTTTATGTGAAAAATTGTTACATTTTTAAACGTTGGAATTTTTTAATGTCTTAATTAGAACTCAAACTTCAAATGTCTCATACTTAGTACAGGTACAGAGACTCTGCACATGGGAGATATTTCCTATTTAAGAAGAATGAAAGAAAAATCCTTTAGCTTTCTTAATTTATTGTCTTTATATTCCATGGATAAAGTCATTTTGTGTCTTGATATTCGCGAATTGAAAACACGTTTTCTTGACGCTTGCTGCAATAAAAAATTGGAATGTTCTTATTATGTATGATGAAACGAAACAATAAATAAATAAATCATTTTTCAACATGAAATTTTGTAACTATAATTATCGTATGCGTTTAGATAGCAAATTTTAGCCACCTCACTGTGTCGAGTTTAATCGTGAATTAAAGTAAGCGTGTTATTTCTTTTTAAATTTACGACCCTCTGTTTTTGAAGGAATATTTTAAAGTCTTAGTACTGAACATTTCTCTCTTAAAGACAAGACGGGTTATATTATCCCAGTTAGTTAGGCCCTTGTCAGCTTACCAAGTCGATCGGACAAGATCTTGTGTTTTATATGATCTTCAGCAGATAAAAACGAAATGGAAAAAGCTAATGCCGATGCAATCTCACAATATCCACGGCAAGGCGTTTTACATCTTCGTTGGTTCCATCTATGGGCATTCACTATTTCATTCCATTTTGTCATTAGTAAGTTTTCCAAGTTTTCCAAAGGATGAATTGGAAATGTTCAGAAAAGGTTGGCAATTTGATACATGCTTTATAGTTATTTCAAATTCAGTCCTCTCTCTGACGTGTAGAGGAATTTCACATTTTAACTGTCGTGTGTTTGTAGGTATGGGATGACGAATTGGCTGCTGCTTCAACTACCCATGCTAGAAACTGTGATTATAGGTATAGCTCTGCACATGATTATGGGGAGAATATAGCTGTTCAAGGCAGCCTTAGACCCCTTGATGTTAACACCGTGGGAGCCCAACACATTAGACATTGGGTTGATTACGAGAAGCAGTTTAATGATGGAACGTGGTCTTGTTGTTCAGAAAGAGGTTATAGCTGTTGTGAATATGCACAGGTAGGTCAACTTCAGTTAGAGAAAACTATTAGCGACTATTAGGTATGTTAATTGCGAATTCCTGTAAAAGTTTATAACATGTTCATTTCCTTCACACGTTTATGAAATGTTCAATATGTAACACATAATGCTTAAAATGTTCTTTTTTTGTTACCGATTTTGAGTAAATATATTAAATGTTAAGGTTGTTTCGAAATCTACGACTTCTGTTGGCTGTGGATATGCTCAGTGTGGCGTTATGCCGAATTTGTTAGTGCTTGTTTGCCGATACAAACCAAGGTAAGTATAATAGGCATAGTTTTTGATAAGGAAGTAACAGTTATGGATATGGATGTAAAGACCTTGATACAGTTAATGTTTACAGAATTAATATTGAAAGCCATCAATATGCAACCTTGATGACGAGAACGTTAGACTCTTTTTGTGTATGTCACCAAACTGTTCTTTTGTGGCCGATTAACATTAAAATAAATCTTACATGAAACGGGCAATTAAATATTTTATGTTAAAAAACTTATTTAAACCTTACTGCTTTTTTGTTGCCTTAAAGGAAATGTATGTGACATGACAGCTCCTATTCCATATAGTGATACGTAACATGCTAGCATGACTGGTTTGTCTGGATCATTTTGTACCAGAACTGGATAATATGAGTTCCTTGGGTCTCTGAAATCCAGCTCCACAGGCTTTAGACCATCGAAATTCTTATATATCTGAACCAATTTATTATGGCATGGACCTTATGCTTGAATCTGAGCATGAAGAAGAGAGAAAGAAGATATTTCTAACAGTGCCTGCACTGCTCGCTTTGTACTTATCTTGGTCGGGTCTATTTCCATAGTAGTGTCAGGGGAACGGTTTTAGTAGACATGCCTGGGTACGACTGTGATGTGTAGCCTAAATATGTTGAATCAAAATAATTACTTTTTTAATTTCAGTGGAAAAATACGTGGTGAATCTCCTTATGTGTAGACATACCAAACCCTCAATAATGATATTAAGTATTTAACTTAATAAACTTGTGAAAAAAGTTAATGTTTTATCTTTACATTTCCATTATTCAGCGTCTTCTTACCATTGTGACCATCGTTTAATTCATAAATGTTCATGACCCTGAGCAATATATACAAGTTGGAACATATATGACGATATAACAGCATTTCCTTTAGTTGGTATAAGTATTATTTACATGTTAATTAATTAGAATATCATTTAATGTAATAGATCATACATATATATCGAAAATATTCGAAAATCAGTTCAATACTTTCATCAGAAACAATACCAACAATTTGCAGGCCTGCTTACACAGCTAAATGCTACTAGTAACTTGCAACAATTTATAATAATGTCTAATAAACTACCACATAAATTATCTAAATTTCCCACAGAAAATGCTAGACTCTCAATACATTTCTATTGAAATACTTCAGCCTCTCCCCAATTGCTTGCTTACACAGCTAAATGCTTTTAGTAACTTGCATCAATTTAATGTCCAATAAACTACCGGGAAATGTAATTGGAATCTGTATTGTACAAAATTCGTTCGTTCTTTGAATAAAATGAGTGAGTTAGATGCTTACTCGCTAACCCGAAGGTCCAGGCTTTAATCCCGACATAGACCGAGATAATATCTTCTTTCAAACCGGTTTCCCCCTGTCAGTGAAGCAGGTCGGAGAGAAAACGTCATGTCGTTCGGATGACACAAATAAACCGTGTGTTAAGAGTTGTGCACGTTAACAATCCCTCGACATTTGGAAATCAAAAGAGAGCAAATGTCAAACAATTTAAGAATAAACGTTTTTTCACGCTTACGGATACATACTACGCTTGTGCAATTACGGACTAAAGGAATCTGGACATTAGTCATCACATTAGTGTCACATTCTACCATCCTACAAACTAACTTGATCCTGCCAGAACATGATATAATTATTTCAAAAATATATTTTTCTCAGTGGAAATAGTACGGCTACAACTGTAGAGTCTAGAGGCAGTAAAGAACTATAAGTTCCATGTAAGTAATGAATGTGGATCTTATCGTTAAGGGGAAATAAACGCTGGTATATTATGTGTCAAGAAAATGACCCGGCGAATCTTATTCAGACCAATTTCTGTATCCATTATTTGGAAACCGCATTCTCTTCAGTCAATAATGGCCTGTCTGGACACTAACAATACCATTACGTTCACTAACTGACCTAGGTGGTTTCGCTTTTAGGAATAATAATTCTCGCGTAAATCTTTTGAAATATTATAATTAGTACAATGTTTGAATTTGACTCTCAATGGTATTTTTTTAGAAATACTTTCGCCTTTCCCTACTTACAACTGATCTATCGATGTGAATCTTGGAAGAAATATAATTAAGCTCAAATATGTCAATATATTTCAGCTAATTCTAACAATTTTTCCAATTTCGCATCCATAGCTCGAGACTCAGATTGATGGTTCCAAAGTGCAACAGTGATTTTACAAGTCAAAAAAATTAGTAACAAAAATGTAATCATATACTACAATATCCTTTCAACATTGTTATGCTGGGAGTATAAAATTACAGAAAATATTTTTTCTATTTACCAGACGCCAAGTATAAAAGTATCCACTGGAAACACAGAATTAAAAATAGGATCCACTTAAGAGCCATTACACAATCCAACACTGAGTAATGTTCTTGTCCATGGTAGATTAGATCCCCTTTCATTAACTCCCTGAAAGAATCGCTTTGTACTTCTGAATTGTTTGTTTATCTTGTAAATCTGTCCACCAGAGGTAGGTATTTTTCCTATCAAATTGATGAATTCCAATGCTGAAATCCACAGTCCCTACTTGTGACCTGGGCCAGTGCTTCTATAAGAGAGTTTCTCTTATAGAACCTTATACTATAGTGCATACTTCTAACAATGCCAGGCGTTAGGTTGTAGCACGTGTTACAAGTGCTTAACGTAATAATTGTTCATTACAACAATATAATAATATACCCTTATGTTTCGTTCAATACTACATATAGAATTTTTGAATGTAGCATTAGATGTTCAAAATATTTCTGAAAGTTCCTGGAACGTCTAAACGCTTTGTTGTATTATGGAAAATCTGAAAAATATGTATTTCACAAGCGCACCCCTTCTATTTCGTTTGGGTTTGTCAGAGAGCCATGCATTTGCCTAGCTTCATTTACGAGTAAATATACGCTATTGTGATTCTTTATAACTTGGCATTTCTTGATGAGCCGGACATCAAGCAGTCTTAGCATGACCCGTCAGCTGACTCAACTAATTTTACTTCTTACTTTGTTAACAAACGTTTAGAAACGTTTCTGGCAATTTTCTGCAACATTAATAATCACCCCGAACTATTATCCATTGTATATTTGTGTATATGAATTATGGTAATTTGTTGATAGTATTTTTTATATAATGTCTTGTTTATATGTACATAGATAACCAAATCTATTTATAGAAGTATGTTATGATAGATGCAAATATTAAAAAAAACAAAGGAAGGATCTTACAAATGTCAGATAGTTTTATAGCCTGCATTGTTTTATTGACGTGTGGTTACGTATACTGTCTCGCCTCTGTCTGTCCGTTTGGTTCTTTTGTGAATACAAACTGGGAAAATACTTCAATATTATGTTATGGTACAAACCGTCTTGCCATAACTATATCATATCGTTGAAAATCATAAAAAGTCTGCAGTAAAGCGTCATTGGTAACAAAATTATTGGTCTGATACTGGATTGTAATCTGTCCCGTCTCAAAATTCAAAAGATTTGATTGGCTGATTATAAATACTAACTAATAGACATATATTATCCTAAATTGTATTCATATGCTTTATGGTTCCGACACTACTACGACTGACACTGGTATCAAAACCACAGCGGGCAACACAACGGATGCAGTACCAAGATGCTCTGAAAAGACAGGAGTACCAGGTGACATTGGAAAAAAAGACGTTCCAAAGCAACCGAGAATAAAATTTCCAGCGAAGTCTGGTCGCCATTTTAGTAACAGCTGGTATGATCGATTTCCATGGCTGGAGTATTCAGTGTCAAGGGACGCCCCTTTTTGATTTCCATGTCGAGTGTTTCACAATACATGCGGGTGCATAAAAATTCATCACTGAAGGCTACACAGATTGGAAGCATGCTGTAGGTGATACAGAAAAGCAGGACTCCAATCTTGTTCTTCAAAAACTATACGAGCAGAAATTGGCTTTCCTTAAATTATATGCACTGGCTGCAAGCGGTGCCACATTCGGTTCTAGTACCGCTGTGTGTGGAAGCAGCTTTTCAACTCTTACTCGCGTTGACTCACCACAACGACGATCTATGACTCAGCTTCGCCAGCGCAATCTTATTCTTCTTGCCTTCAACAGGAAGCGTACCCAGAAAATTAACTTGGACGTATTTGTTCAACGTTTTGCCATAGAACATACCCGACTACGTTTAAACTAAAACGGCATTAAAAATGTAACGTATTATAACACGTGTGTGTTAACAAAAATAATCTCGAATCTAACATACTCCATGAAAGTCCTTTTCTCTGCGTTTAATCGTCTGTCAAGGTGCTTTGCTAAATTGCCCCCCCCCCCCCCATCCTCGATTGCACATTTGCACATTGTTTACTTCTGATTAAAAAGGTATAAAAACAGATAGCGCCACCCATGAAGAGAAAGGTTTTAAATAGGGTGTTCTAAATGTACCGTTATTGAAAAGATAAGTTGGAAACCTTCGATACTTTAACCCGGGGCGATAACTGTGCTGCTGTTATGAGAAAAGCTTGATCTTAAGTTGTACAGCCGACCCTTTCAATCCGGTTTAGAAGAACAATCGTGTCATGTCGTTAATGTGGAGGTGCACTTAGTTTATGTTCTGATTCTGTCACTAAAAGTAAAATTAACATCCTTTATATCATTACTGTATTATGATCTAAATGGGCATAACAATTGAATATCGTACCGTATTGTGGCTCGTCTTCTATATTAGCGTGTAAACTTTTTATTCGAAAACCTATATTATCAAGACGTTCATTCGAATGTTGGCTTGGATTTCTATCAGATGGGCCTGATATCTCTAGGTAAGCGTGTTCATCTACAAGTACAACAATTAACAAGTCATTCTTTGATATTGATGATAATAATAACTTTATTTGGCAGAGAGACATCCGTCGTGGTATCTACACATAAAATTATTATGTACTTTTCTGTACTGTTATCATAAAAGGGGCAGTATACAAAATATTTATTATGAAAAATATGTAAATTATATATGAAAAGATTTCCAAAATACGTTCTATATATTTACTTCTATGTATACATTTGATCAAATTGACCAAAATTTGTTTTAAAATGGGTTTAACTTGTTTTGGCGTTCTAAAATTAATGGCAATATTTCAGAATCAGAATGAGCAAATAGTGGCAGCTTATACAGGTGGGCTCGTCAAAATTCATTGAAATTACCTACAGTTACCGTGGCCCATTGGGGACATTTGCAATTTTTTTATTTTTCGACGTTTCTCAGTGGTTTGAGAGCAGAAGCAGAAAATTCGAGAAACCGACAAAAAATAGAAGGAATTGAGGGAAATAGAGAAACTTTAATTAGAAACATGACACAAAATACAAAAAAATCATAAAAATTCATAAAAACAATAATTAATCAAAATCGTAAAAATAGTTAAAACATGAAAAATTAATTTTTTCCAAAATAATATGAAAAACACAAAAAATTCAAAGTGAAATCGCAAAAATCAATTTCAACCGCGGTGGTAATACATTTCAATCGCGGTTGAAATTAATTTTTGCGATTTCACTTTGAATTTTTTGTGTTTTTCATATTATTTTGGAAAAAATCAATTTTTTATGTTTTCACTATTTTTACGATTTTGTGTTCTCATTCTGTGCCCTATTATTCTCAATGGATCTTTTTATACGCCCACACATTAATGTGGGGCGTATATAGTCGTCGCCCCTGTCTGTCTGTCTGTCTGTCCACAATTGTTTGTTGACACGATAGAGAGCTGGGTTCTTGATGGATGGAACTTGGTGTTGGTCTTTGTAATCACCCAAGGATGAAGCCTATTGAAAATCAGACGAATCGAAAAATATTTACTATGAGTTATTGCCCTTGTTCTTGAATTGTTTGTGGACACGTAAGAGAGCTGGTTTCTTGATGGATTTTGACGAAACTTGGTGTGAGTGTTTATAATCACTCAAGGATGAACCCTTTTGAAAATCAGACCAAGCGAAAAAAAATTACTATGAGTTATTGCCCTTGTTCTTGAATTGTTTGTGGACACGATAGAGAGCTGGTTTCTGGATGGATTTTGACGAAACTTGGTGTGAGTGTTTGTAATCACTTCAGGATGAACCCTATTGAAAATCAGACCAATCGAAAAATATTTATTATGAGTTATTGCCCTTGTTCTTGAATTCATTGTGGACACGATTGATGGATTTTGACGAAACTTGGTGTGGGTGTTTGTAACCATTCAAGAATGAACCCAATTGAAAATAAGACAAATCGGAAAATATTTGATATGAGTTATTGCCCTTGTTCTTCAGAACCCGTTCAATTTTTAGTTTGTAAACACTCTGGAAGTCACAATTCTTGATGGATTTTTATGAAACTTGGTGAAATTGTTTATTATCACCCAAGGTTGAATCCTGTCCAAAATTAGAATAATCGAACATTATTTTATATGAGTTATTGCCCTTTTTCTTGAGAATGCCAAATTCATTGATAATATTTTTTATTTTAAAGTTGTAATTACAAGTTGTAAAGGTGTAATTTAAAATTGCGAACCCTATTGCAAATCAGCAAAATCGTAAAATATTTAGTATGAATTATTGCGTTCAATTTTTAGCTGGTTAACACTCTAGAGGACATAATTCTTGATGGATTTTGACAAAACTTGGTGTGAATGTTCTTTATCACCCAAGGACGAACCCTATTGAAAATCAGCAAAATAGTAAAATATTTAGTATGTGCATCATGTAAATTTTAACCAGACATGTCCAACCAAAGATGTTACTGTAGGAAAATTAACAAGCTCTGCAACTGTTGACTCTGGTGCAGCTGTAACTTGCACTACTGTTCCAAATATGCAGAAGGCTTTTCCTGGTGGTTATGATATTGAATCCTGTAGTTCAGTATTGACAGGTCCTTCTGGTGAACAGATTTCAACTTTAGGTATTATAAACACTTTTGTACAGATAGATGAACATACAGTTCCTGTACGAATTCATATTATAGATTCAGAAGAGGATATTTTCCTTATTGGTTGGGATATTATTTCGAAATTTCAAAAAGTGACTATTTCTCCAGCCAGCCAGACTTCTAGTTGAAAATTCTGAATTTGTTTCAGAAGTACGAGCTGTTAGAACCACAGTTGTACCACCCCGGTCTCAAAAAATATTGCGCGTTCAAGTATCACATCCTTCACTGTCTGATTCTGGATTGCTGGTTGAACGTTTGAATGCATTTGAAGACAAATCTGGATTGTTTGTTGGACGATGTGTCCCCAACTCCTTTTGTATTGCTTATGAACCCTAATTCCACTAGTAAAACTGTGTATGCTTCTCAACAAGTTGCGTTTGCAACTGCATTAACAATAAGTTCTACTTCAGAAATGGATTCTATTATAGTATTGAGAAAAAATCTTGGAATATTTGTCCAATTAATACTTCATATAAAACCAAACTACTTGGTTTGTTAGATAATTATAAACCGGATGTGTTTACAGGTTTAGGCTGTGCTAGGAAACATTCTTACGAATTAAAGCTAGTAGCTGATTTGTCTAAAGTACGTGGTCGTCGTCTAATGCCAAATCCAAAAATCAATCAGGAGACAGAATCTCAAGTTCAGTCGATGTTAGACTCAAATGTTATTGAACGTAGTGATACAAATGTTTTGTCACCCATAGTATTAGCTAAGAAGCGTGATGGCTCCCTTAGATTTTGTTTAGATTTTAGATCATTAAATAATCAGTTAACTGATGAAACATTTCCATTACCAACATCTACAGAAGCCATGATGCAACTTAAAGTATTTTAGTGTTATTGATATGTGTTCTGCTTTCAATCAAATTCCATTATCTGAGGAAAGTCGTATTTTAACAGGTCTTCAAACATCCTCAGGGGTTTATCAATTTACAAGATTATGTTTTGGTTTGAAAGTAGCTCCTCTTCATTTCAGAAAATTATGCATCTTGTTTTAGGTGGTTTAAATTTTAATCATATATTGATATATCTAGATGATTGTCTTATTCATACCTCAACATATAACCATTTGCTTATATTAGAACAAGTATTAGATTGTTTTCGTAAAGCTGGTTTAACTTTAAAACCAGAAAAATGTCATTTCTTCATGGACTCTGTAAATTATCTAGGTTTTAAATTTTCAGAAGATGGCATTATTCCTGGTGATAAAGGTTTACAAGCTATTAAGAATTATCCTACTCCAACTACTTGGGAGGAAGTTCGTTCCTTTATTGGATTATGTGGATATTTTATGTGTTTTATTCCTAACTATTCAGATCGTGTTTTACCTTTAAAGTAATATTGTTGCTCATAAACAATATAAGTGGACTGAGGCATGTGAAACCCCTATTAAACGCCTGAAATCTTGCTCAATGTCAGAACCATTACTGGCTCATCCTGATTTCGGTGATAGTGCCAATGTGCTCATTGTGCAAACCGATGCGAGTCAAACTGGTTTAGCAGGTGTTTTGCTTCAAGCTGACGACACTGGATTAGAACATCCAATTATTTATGCATCTAAGAAACTTTCAAAAACTGAAATAAATTATTCTACTATACATCGTGAAGCTTTAGCAATTATTTGGGCGAAAATTTCGTGATTTTGTGTACGGGCGCAATTCATATTTTTTTAATTTTGACAAGAATAGTCAAATAATAATTCTTACGAAACATTTTTAATGAAAACATCAACTTCTCTTATATAATTGAACAGTTGGTGCTAAAATGAAAATAGTAAGGCGCAACAAAACAAAAAATACAGGGACTGGCCCTTTAAGTTAAACCATGACTAAAGTGAAAATAATATTAATGTTTTAAGAGCATTTTAATCAGATATCAAAAACAATTTTTAATCAACGATGAGCTGATTCGAGCTTCAAGAATACCGTTTCTAGTCAGACGTTAATTTCTGATTAGCTTAAATTAAATAAGGGGTTATCAGAATTTAATTGAGTCAGCCCTCAAGTCTAACATCAAATGTAGGAAATATAACGAAGTGTATTCAAATCATCCAAATAATGAAATCATTCCTTAATGATTTAAAAAAAGAAAGAAAGATATAAACAAATCTACCGAATATAAAGGTTCATCAACCATTTCTCAAAGACAAACAATAGAAGAAATAAAAATGAATAAAGATAATTGAATATTGAATTTAAGATTTTACTCCAATATATTTTTGTACTTGATTGACAGATATTTTGCTGACCACTATTTATATCAACTTTATGAAGACTTGGGTAAATGTATGAATCTATAATTCAATCCTAAATGTACTTAGAGAAAACTAATTAAAGCACAGTATTTTGTGATAAGGTATTATGCAACACCAAAACCTATGGCATTTAGAATTCCAAACTCAAAACTGTCTTTGAATTCTGAATATTCGTCATACATTGTCGAAAGTCTTAAAATGCATGCGCATATGTTTGCTGTTGGATATCTTTTTCCTCCTCTAAGAAATTCCAAAGTTGGTTTTGTTTCAAAACCACAAGGGGGTACTGATTCTGACCCAGTAGCAAACATCAAAATGTCTCTGAACTCTAATTTCGATGCGCCATCTGAAATAAATAAATAAATAGATGGGAGAGACATTAAGTAAATAAATAAATAAATAAATAAATAAATAAATAAATAAATAAATAAAATAAAATCTTGAAATTGTATCAGAGTTATAGCTTCCCTGGGTTTACAAAAGAGTGGAACACATGAATATGGGTTATCTTTTATCACATTTAACACATTGAGTGTTGTTAGTCCATCGATGAATCTGAAAAAATCAACCTGCCAAATTTTAAAAATGATAATAATACAAGTAACAGATTAAAATCCTTCGACCTATCAAGTATGCTAAGTATTTAATGGACAGGTTCTGTAACATGTCACATAGAAACATAAATGTTACAGAAAACTTATTCCAAGTGATTATTCAATGCAGAAGACTTAGATTCATAGCAAAACAGAAAATATCACTGTTTCACTATAAAAAGGCGACATATTTAGGTTACGTCTTATTTCATCTTCCTAACTTCTAAAAGGGAATGCTCTTAAAAGTTTCTTTAATAATATGTGAGCTGGATGAAATTGGATATTAAAAAAAACTCATTCTGCAATAAGAACGTACCTTGTCATTGCAGACTGAGCACGATCGAGTTTATAAAACTTCACACATGACGATATTATCTTTTCCTTATCTTCCATCTTCTTTATTGGAATGGTACATCCGGCTAATTCATTGAAATTGGATATATCTGATACTTTATCAATTAATTCTTCAATGTTTTTGGAATCATTTATCTGTAAAATATTAACCATAATATTTATAAAAAGTACAAATTAAGATTTGAAATACATCCACGCAGTAGCCATAAAAACTTAAAGGACTGTTAGATCTGGGTCCCAAGAAAACATAAATGTTAGAGAAACTTTATGTAATCATTCAAAGAAGAATATATCTGTAAATATCTGGGTTTAAATTCTTCATGGTGGAAATAGACAAGAATATAATGGTATATTTATTTTCTTTGTTCATGGAATTTTGACTCGTCATGAGCTTTTAAGCTTTGTCATAGAGCTTAGCATGTTCAAATTAATCTAAACCAATGCTCTTTAAAGAAAAACACATGTTTCCACAATCTATTGTGAATATTCTTTTTGTCCCAAGAGCAGAAGTCAAAATATCTAATCAACTTTTCATGATCATCTAAACAAGTCATCGAGAATACATTGTGATTAATTGGGGTTTTATGAATATCATTAACTTACTTACACGATCTAAGTTAGTCCGAATATCTGTCCCTTTCGGTACATCATCAATATTAAGAGAAGCTACTACTCGGAAATATCCATAAGCTAACCAATCATACATTTTATTGGACAAAAATGTGGGGCACAACCACCATTCGCCAATGACAAGGAAATTAAAGTACCCGATACATAATACAAATCTTTGTCCATTGCTAAAAAAAAATGTGATAGAAGGAAACAGTAGCAAAATAGAGGAATCATCAGCTCAAAGCTTTATCAACAAAATAAATTACGGGGATCTTCTTTTTTAATGGAAAATTCAGATAAATCAATTAAACATGTAGAGTGGATAGTGACCATATTCAGTTCCCTTGGAAATGATCAGATGATATTATCAACAAAATATAATATTAGGGCTTAAAAACTGTAAGTACAGAGTGACAATGAGATAGTGAGCGTGATTTGTGGTATGAATTCCTTATATAACGGATAAAATTATTCAATCACCATAGATACACACACAAACATTAAATTTATTTTAAAATGTGGGCTTAGCAAGACCGGGTATGTAACTGGTTTTTTTTAAACTAATACCAATTAACACTATCACCAAAAATCTCTCCATAAACTGAGCCATTAATTAGATGCTGATATTTTACTTCCCTTTCTATGTGTTATAAGCGTAATTAATTTAAAAAGGGTCAACACTTGTATTAAGAAAACACACAAACCATCGTATCAAGGACAATTACTAAATGTGCTGTTGCATAAATGAAAGTCTTCCAATAGCGAATCTGAAATCTGAAAATGGGATCATAAAAATAATGATACCTGTTTGATTTGGTACAATAAATTTATCGCCGTCGTCCCCACAAAACATATTACTTTCACTAATTTCACGCATGGCTAATGTAAAGAATTCTCTTTTGGGACCACCTTCGTCTACGGCCCCTTCGGAAATTCCAACATCGTCCATAAACTTTAGACAAATGGGTGCACATGGATCAAACGATGATCTCTTTATAGCTCTGGATGCTCCATCCAACACCCTTCCTCTTACCACATTAATATGTGTAGGATTTTTCTCTGTGTTGACGTATCCTTGAATCTTCTTCACAACATCGGATGAACTCATACTAAAAATAAAAAAAAATACGAACAAACATAAAAGCAGGAAAGAACACTTTTCATTTCCAATTACCTTACTAGCTATCGTTTTTCGAATATGCATCCTAGAACCAAATTTCGACGAAATGTTTTGAAAAGATTGTTCTGGAGTGCTGAACATCAGAGCCAATCAGGCACGGCAAGCAATTAGAATAACTCATATAATTTAATTGATTATTTCAAAGTTTTGGACTTGTTTAAGAATATGTATTATCATACAAAATTTTGTCGAAATCCAAAGGTATCAACAATTTACATTTACCTATTACAAGTAGGTGGCGTTTCTAATAAGCTAGCTTGGATAGCTGCTTGCATTTCGTCTTCGTCATCAGAATAAGATATCAAATCCGCATATTCCCTGCAAAGTCAAACAAAGCGTTGAAATATGCCAAAATAACAGGCATAACTTAAAGGCCTAATAGTTTGCTATAATACGACAAATTTTTACTCCGAATTAGTAGATTGAGCACAACATGGTAAAGCAAATGTGAACAAGAACAAATTGTACCAGCTCTTAAGTCAATAAGAATATTATTGTATTAAAAACGCACATGCTAATTTTGCAAAAATTGTAATCTTTTCAGTGAACGCAATACAGTGACAGCAACATCTGATACAAATATAATCCAACCAAAGTAAAGAAATGCCAATTTAAATATAGGCATTTTATAAAATTCCCAATAGTAGCCTGCATGGTTAGTAACAAATCACAAAATTTTGGTTTACAGATGACGAGTAAGATCAAAAGATGTAATTATAGAAAAGGACATTTTTTCATTTTATTCTTCTAATTTACTGTACTGAAGTCGTACTACCTTTCCGCTGTATTTCGATCCCTTGAAGAAGAAGATGAACATGGTTCCATGTTCTGTACTTTTTGGAGTTTGCAAAACTTCCATACGGCGGGATGGGGCACTTCGGCGTATCATGACTTCCCTGCTTGGGGTTAAATGTTCAAAAACTGGTAATTCCTCGATATTAGAGTCTGAAAAGGTACAAATCACAAATAATTGAAATGATTACATGTACCTGGGAGCATTGAATTCGCAATTATTTCCAAGATTTTAAGCAATGAATTCCAAGTGTCGGTTCTTATCAATATACATAATCTATTTACTAAAAATATGATCAAGCCTATTTATAATATATATATATATATATATATATATATATATATATATATATATATATATAAATCAGAATTTTGTTTGTTTGTTTATTTCTATGGAAGTTTATGTAAGTTTATAAAATTTCAGAGTTACTAGATGTTTTTTCAAGAAGTTTCTAGAGGTTCCCTTGGCCACATGATCCACAATAATGTACAATAGACATTCGACTGAGGTAAAAACAAGAAACGCTCTATTAAAACACCTGAAACAATTTCAGTACAATTATACAGCACTACTTTATAGTTTTAAAATATACGCGGAGAATTTGGTAATAGTACAGTAGTAGTAGAAAGACCGATAATGAATTCGATGAAATAATATAAATATCGAAACGATCAAATAAATGACAATGCATTATTATCGCGTCGGATTATTCTCATGCAATATAACTGTTTCATTTAAACCTTTTTATAACACCAGAAAACAAACAGTGGCAAAACCTGGCATTTATCATACCTACCAGTGCTTTCATCACTACTGGCGCACATGTCTATAGGAGAACAAAGACGGTAAAATCTAATAGCTCCTGGTATTCTTTTTTCCGTTATGTAAGCATCCAATGTAAAATCACAAGAAACGGCATCTTCAATACATTCATTTCTGCCGTTCACAATTTCGCATGCAAATTGAGATATGTTGCCAACCACCGGATTCATACCATTTTTAAAAAAAGCTTCAACAGTTCCAGATCGTATTTCCTCATAAGTGGAATCATGGTTATATTCCATTACTATGAATTTTTATCACCCAGAGGCGCTTTCACCGTCCTAGCGATTCGGCACCCCTCAACATCCCTCTCAGTTTCTGTAAATATTCTGAATCCAATATTCAGAGCCCTAGTCGTTTTCTTAGGTCGTCCTGGTCCAGATCCTTTATCCGCTTTGCCACTTTTGTTTTCTTTCATTCTTATCATTTCTAGGAGTCGCCTTCGTCTCTCTGTCGATCTTTCAGAAAACTGATTGGAATCGTTAGGTGAAGAATCATCATTTATTTGGCAAAAATGTCTCAGCTTTGCTATATCTGCCATTGCATGAAGTCCAAGTTCTAACAAATCTGTATTCTGAAATATCTCCACAGCTATTGAATCCACCTGTTGAAATAACAAGACATACAATTAATGGGCGTGAGCCTAAAAGTATTTTAAACACGGTTTACATCTTGGAGTGAAATTTTATTGAAACCGAAAACATTACCGACAAGCTTACATAAAGAGTTAAACTTCTAGTAACACAGAAAATAATATCTTATGCCACCATAATATACTTGTCTATAGCTGCTATAAAAAAAAAGATATTTTGCAAACCATCAGATCTTATAGCCTAGCCCTCATAGATGTTCTACATTGAATGAGTACACGGATTATGTTTCTGTAATATTTATGTTTGTTATGACCCTGGACCTGTTATTTAATTAATACAATTAAATGGTGAGAAGTCTCATAACCTCATATCGATATTGCTATCGATATCTCAATCTCTTTGATAAGCTAGTTATCTGAACCCCCATCACTCAATTTAATTTTCCCTTTTAGTACATTCCTGCAAGCTTACCCTATTTTGTCGAAATCTCAATATTGTGGCGTTGTCTACACCAATACTCCTTAGGAAACCACAAATCTTCATTAAGAAAAAAAAATATTTGTATTAATTTAGAGAAAGATTTCCTGTCTGTATGAATCTTTGACAAAATCGGTATTCATTATACTCAGTTCTAACACAAAATTTGCTCTATATGCATATATAAGTACCATTTAACAAAAAGTGGTCAGAACTTACTGCTAAAACATCACTTGAGACCATGGAGGAAGAATGAGATCGAACCAGAAAAACCTTTTTTTTACTCCATACAAACATACACAAAATAAATGAATATATGAATAAAATCAAATAAATTATGACGGTTGCAAATTGCAAACAAGAGTTATGTAGAAATGTTTCAACATTACCTCCTCTATAGAACGTTTCATGTCTGTTAACTTGGTGGCTGCCTAACAAATAATGACCTTAATTTAGGAGCAAGCAGTTTTTATCGCTTTGATCTCTATATATGCTGATATGGTTAAATTTCTGCACGTGTAATCAGTGGCGGAGCCAGGTTTCCGTCCGAGGGGGGGCGAAATATCTGAGGTTGCCCGAATTTCTGACCTAGTTATGAGAGTTTTCTATTCGTGAGAACTACCGTTGTTATTGGCAGAGTATTTTCACTCGTTCTAGAACACATAATACTACCCGCCTTGAGAGTTTTGAAATATTTTTAATTGATTAATCAAGGGGAGTCGGAAAATTTTTGAGAATTCTCAAGCCCGGCAATGGTATTTCCAACTATCTGAGACGAGCATTAATAGTGTTTAAATCGGAAAACTGTGCTATACCTGAGCAACGAATGTGCGATTTTGCCAAAAGATTTTATGCGGGGGGGGGGGGGGGGCTTTCCCAAGAATTTTTTGAGAATATACAGTCCAACAACTGCATTTCCATTGATCTGAGACAAGCATTACTCGTGTTTAAATCGGAAAACTGTAATATACAAGTCGGGCTACCAATTTAAAAAAATACAGTTAAAGGATAGGATATTCGGGCAAAGATTTCATTATTAAATGTGAGAAAACAGTTACATTTTAAGGAATTCATACATAAAATTAACAAGGGCAATAATTCATACTAAATATTTTACGATTTTGCTGATTTTCAATAGGGTTCATCCTTGGGTGATAAAGAACATTCACACCAAGTTTTGTCAAAATCCATCAAGAATTATGTCCTCTAGAGTGTTAACCAGCTAAAAATTGAACGCGTTTTCAAGAATAAGGGCAACAATTCATACTAAATATTTTACGATTTTGTTGATTTGCAATAGGGTTCATCCTTGGGTGATAACGAACATTCACACCAAGTTTTGTCAAAATCCATCAAGAATTGTGTCCTCTACAGTGTTAACAGGAAAGGGAGGGGGGGGGGGGGGTGAGCATGTTCTGGAATTTGAACTACATTCGACAGAGAATAAATCGTAGTTGAGTTAAATAAAACAAAAACAGACTTTAGCTCTTTAATCTAAACAGGCACACAAACTCACATGTCATGTTCAAAAGTGTCTAGTATATAAACGAAAATGTCATCAGCCTCTTTAATGGACGTTGGCATGCGAAGATTAGCATCTGTCATTATTAAACTGAAAAGTTCTTCATACACTGGATCACAATCGGAAACGTTTTTGGTTAATGAGAGGTTAATTCTTCCACATTCAAAGGTCGTAGATAATTCCCATGTCCAGTTAATTCTGGGCAGTCATATAAGATATCTGGTTTACCTCCTGGAGATTTAATGATCTTACAGCGGAGGCAAAATTGAAACAAACACCACCTGGATCTTTATTAGACGAAGACACTTGAAGCCAAATAATCTTACGGGAAAAAACCATCGATACATCCATGGACACTAAACCCAAAAGGTTTTAATTTATCCCACCCGTCTAAATGCCATATGTAATTCGGCCCCTTCACATCTCTTCTTCTGAGCCTTTTCTGCTTCTTCATTTGTACCCCTTCTGGGTCCAACGAAGATAAAATGCATCTTACAGTTTCCCTGTCAGTATTTATCCCGAGTATCTGTGTTATGCGGCGATACATTGTTCGGTAGCCAACGTTCTGGGCACATCCTTGTAGTTCGTTCTCAATAACATTAATTACTGTCTCCAAACTGTCCTTATTTCTCCTCCTAAAAAGTTGTAAAGATTGGAGAAGTCTTTTTAAACACTGACTTCAATATCATGCTTTACCCTCAAAACTATGGTTATTTCATTATAGGTAAATCCTAAATTGAAGTAATAATCAATTAAATCATATCTATTGTCCATGGACACATTAGAAATAGGTGAATATCTGGAAGATTCCATGTTGAACCAAAAAATTAATAAATTACAAAACAAAACATATGGCTGACAATTAAAAGTGAGACTTACCAATCGATCACGTGACATGTGAATTGCTTGTAAACAAATTTTATGAAAAACACGAAAAATTAAGTGAAATCACAAAAAATAATTTCAACCGCGGTGGTAATTAATTTTTGCGATTTCATTTTGAATTATTTGTGTTTTACATAATATTTTGGAAAATTTAATTTTTCATGTTTTAACTATTTTTACGATTTTGATTAATTATTGTTTTTATGAATTTTTATGATTTTTATGTATTTTGTGTCATCTTTCTAATTAAAGTTTCTCTGTTTCCCTCCATTCTTTCTATTTTTTGTCGGTTTCTCGAATTATCACAATTTCAATTACTGTTTTCTGCAGTTCTTCTGCTCTCAAACCACTGAGAAACGTCGAAAAATAAAAAAAAATGTTTTCTGCAGTTCTTCTGCTCTCAAACCACTGAGAAACGTCGAAAAAAAAAAAAAAATGCAAATGTCCCCAATGGGCCACGGTACTATATAGATAGATACGAAATTCACGACTCTAATGTAAACAATTTCGCTGTCATGTATTTCGATCAACTTTCGATTGAAAATGGTTGTATTTTGATGTAAAACGGCCATAGAATGGCTAGAAAATTGAAAGTTGAAACTGTTATAACCCATATCTACGCTGATAGTGACTCTGAGGGCGAATTTTTGCCATCTGAAGACGACTGGCCAACGGATTCGGAAAGTGTTGATATTGATAATATAAATAATGATGAAAGTCGAATTCCATTCCGTAAAAACTAAGCATTATACTAAACGGTATATTAGTTAGAAATGCCGACATCTTGTAAGGGTAGATAACATATTATTATGTTATTTTGGTCTGGTGTTAGGTTGGTTATGAATTCTCTTGCGGAAGCTGCATTATTTCCGGTTAACTCTTTACAATCAGTAGTTCTTGTACTATCACGAGAAGAGCGTCGTTTATGGATCTCACATGGGCTCATGAAAAGACTATACATAAAAGTAATTACAAGATCAAAATAATTGTTATTGCAATAACATAACATATTATAATCTAGAAATATAACTATTATACCAGTCAAATAAATACTTTGTTATTGTGACATATAATCTATATAATCAATAATATCAGAAATTCGTTAATGGTGGAGGAAGGGGGTGGGGGCTGAATAGTTTATAGGCTGACTCGGAACATTAATGAACTTTTCCTGATACTAACGGCAATGTTTCTTTTCAGATCAACTGATGCTGATTCAGTGACTCTTTCCGGGTTAACCTATGAACTTTTAAGCGAACAACCCTCCAATGGAACAAGTATTCTGAGTACCCACGCGTTGCCTTTTAATGGGGTGAGGTCATTAAAGCAATACCAGTTGCCCATTCTAATTTCTAATTACAGACAAGTACCTTAGGTAACCTTTGAACATTCATAGTTATTTTCTGGGGGTCAAGTTTTTCAAATGTATATATTTGTGAGGTGTGCATTTTATGATATCAGGAACATTTTTTCTCTTAAAGTTTAAGTTGTTTTTTTTCTAACAAGAAGCCTATACAAATTGTGTTCAATACCTAAACTAATAAAATATGTACCAAAAAAAAAAACAAAATTCAAAAAATTAAAAATCAAAATATTTACAGTTAATGGAAACCAACTTCTAAAATAAACTGACAGACAAAAGAAAGTTTTCACTTCAAAAATTTTTGTATAAAAAGCAAAAAAAGCTGGTTCAGGTTTGAACCCCGTAATCATAACCACAACGTAGATTATCGAACGCAGCTTTCCAAATCGTGCTTGCATAAAAACGTGCAAAACGCGATTTGGCATAAATACCGAAGTTGGACAGAACTGGTATTCAGTAAGGGAAAATCCACCAAAAGTATGCCAAGACTTACGCAAGCGCAACGATAATCCGGCTCCAACAGACAGGACAGACCCAAGACCGACCAAGATCGGGAAGACCGAGGGTGACAACACCGGCCGACGACCGCTACATCCGGAGGATTCATCTTCGGAAGAGATGGGTGACGGCGAAGTCGACGGCAGCAACAGCACTAGGTCATGTCATCAGCAGACGAACAGTCCTTCAAAGACTTCGTTCAATTGGTAATATTTCCACGCTCACTGTATTTGTCACAGTGAACCCTTTGACAAGAAAAGCATTCAAATTCGCGAAAACTGCAATGGGTCACGTGGTTACATTCCTGAGCAATATGGCTGCTGTTGAGGCCTTATTTTTTGTAATTGTAATTGTAATGTTACAACAAGACAACGCAAGGCCTCATACTGCCCGAATTGTTCAAGACTATCTGAACAATACCAACGTCGAAGTATTGCCCTGACCACCTTTTTCTCCAGACATGAACCACATTGAACATCTCTGGGATCATCTTGATCGTCAGCTGAGACAACCTGTACCGCCTCCTGTGAACCGACAGGAACTTGGACAGACTCTATTGAACTTATGGAACAGGATTCCTGTTGACGCTCTCCGCCGCCTGACGACGTCAATGAGGAGGCATGTGTTTTTGTGCATGTTTGCCCAGGGTGGCCACACTCGTTATTGATGACGTTTTGCCTGACTACTGTCATGGAATAAACTCTTTATGCACTTTTGCAATGAACTCTGGTTTGTGTAATTTTTAATTTTGACACCTTATCTCTTCCTTTGTGTATTGCGGAGAATTGAATATCGGTATTACAATGCATTTTCATTCTAATTCAAGGAAATTGATTTCTGTTTATAAATCAATCATATATCTCACATATGCCTTTGTCTTTGGTGTGTGGTCAAATGAAGTCGGTGAAAACTTTCTTTTGCCTGTCAGTTTATAATTGACTAAAATCTAATACTAGTACTAAAATCTAGTACTCCAACAATCATTACTCAGGACTCAAACTTCAGATTAAATAAATTGCAATATTGAATGGAATTACGGAGAGAGGGGTTATAGAAGCGAAAGCCTAATTATTCTGTCCTCACCAAAGGGTATGGCTTAACAGATAGATAACAAGGCCGCCACTTCTTAAATTCAGAACTTTATTCAAAGTCGACGATCATTATTGTAAAAAGCTGTAAAATACAAAATAACACAAAAGTTACACTAAGGAAAATCAAATAAAAGATATATCTCTTTAGGATTTAAATGTTAGTTTCAAAGTTCGATTAAATGACAAATCAAGTCTATGACGGCACACAATATAGATCAAAGAACACTGCGAGGTCAAAGGTCAATCTTGCCGATCGGCGAACTAGGGAACTCAAAGTTCGCAAAAACTATTATTCCGATCGTAGCTAAACTCTCGTGGAGGTAAAAGTAAGCACTTCTAAGTTCGGTTGATACAGATTACTAAAAGATTACTCACACGGTGGTTGCCGAAGGACTGTTTATGTTCGATAAATTCAACGAGTTGAGAAAACTTGATGTTTTGCAATGTGTTTCCGGTTGTACTGGGTTCGTTGTACCTCCCGAATCAGAAGAGTTCCCTACTCGATTAACTTGATCGCGTATTAAAGGAATACGGCACACTAATCCTTTGCATTTTCATCTTAATAAAATATTTTTTATAAACAAATAGAATTACAATTACAGGTATCTACCAGTCCGACTAAAAAGCTCAAAGATGAGTAAACAAGCGCGAACAAGTGTAAACAAACAGAAACAAGCTCGAATAAGCTCGAATAACGGTAAAAAGCACAGAAAACATAAATTATATATAATATCGGTATTTATAGATACATAAAAAGTTCGGTCAAAGTCCTGTAAGTCCATTTTTAATTTTATACATAAAACAAAGTGCATGTATAAAGCCAAAATAATAAAGCACTGCTCCACAGGGATGTTGATTCTCACCATTACAACTCTTTTAATCTTGCATTCTTATGTTTAACATTACCATTACCATGCAATTTTGATGTTATTATATTGGTAACTTTCATAGTAATCAGTTATCACAAAATTATCTAACATATTGTGCATAATTAACATAGGGATTTTCTGAAAATAAAAATTTATTTTTAATCTTAATTTCTATTGGTTTCTGAGAAAAGCCCGAGATTGCGATATTCCTAAATGTACGTGTCCATTTCTTTGCCTGAAATTGAAAATCTCAAATGGTTGGAGAAGGAACTTGTAGCAAGGTCTTGGTTACATGCTCGAATATAATCCTAGAATTAAAAATAAAACAATCGCTTTTCTCGTAAATGATTTGGAAATATTACAATTAAATATCGTACCGTGAGTTTCATCTTGTCCTACATTAGCGTATAATCCTTCATTACCAGGTCCTTCATTTGAACTTTGACTTGAATTTCCAACAGGAGGGTCTGATACTTCTTGATGTCCATCTACAACAATTAAAAAGTTTATTTCAATTTACACAATATTTATACAAATAGTTATATATATATATATATACAATGATATATAAATAACAATTTCATACACAATACAATTATATACACAATATTAACCAGCAAGATCACGATAAACCATCAGAAAAAAAATATTATATGCACATTGAAAGGGACAATCTGCTTTTTCGTAGGTCGAAAAAATTTTTTGCTCAAATTTGTGAAAACTATAGAAATATATCATATAGCGTATCTGAAAGTTTTAACTAAAGAAATCCAGCCTTTAATATTTTAACGCCAAAACTTAACGTCAAAGGTTACGTAACCTTTTAAAGTTCGTTAATATGCTTTTTGCTGTTAGAAAAGAACTGTACGGATTTGAGTAAAATAAACGCCCAATTGTAGTGAAACATGTTTCCTATGTTTTCTTAAATTTCAACTAAATATGACATTTTGAAATCAATCATCAAAACTAGGTAAAACTGCTTAATTATTACTAATTAACCCTTTTAAAAGAAATTCACCCCTGTCAGTGATGCAGGTAAGAGGGACTGACCTGTGAAAGGCGTCTACTCGTTCGGATGGGACAATAAACCGAGCCCCCGTGTGCCACATTGTGCAAAAAAGTAGGACGCAAAACTCCATTCATTTCACTTCATTTTAAAACAAATTCAGTTTGATTAAGTAGATACATAGATATAAATAGCATACTTTAGATATTTTTTCAGATTTAATTTACGACGTTTTTGATGATGAAAATGTTTTACAAAAAAGCGGAATGCCCCTTTAACACTAGCGCTTTATTACATCTGCATTTATCCACAATTCAAAAATTGCATATTTATTTTGTGAGTTGCATAGACGACCGACTGTGTATTGAAAGGTTCATTTCATTGCTTTCAGTTGCATTTCGGTAAAGAGAAAGTTTTGAGGATTTTTCTAAAAAGAAAGAAATTTAATAAATATTTTTGTCTATATAAATATCCAGTTTCAGTTCAAACTATCTCTAGAAATAAAAAGTTGTGGACACTTACTGCTTATCCGTCCATGTTCTGCATTAGCGTATAAACTGTCCATTTTAGGGACATTATCAGCGTTTTCATTCTTATTTTGAGGATTCTGGTTAGAATTACTGCCAGAAAACACAGTTTCATATAGATTATCATCATCTACAATTAAATATTATAATTATCACTCTACTTACTTACATTACTATTTAGATTTTAGATTTTGTATCTCACACATACGCTAACGATATAAGATGGGCTCTTTTCAACTTGTACTGTTATAATTCATCTAATATTGCCTCAGATTAAGTAACTCTGGTTTTTGACAGGCAATTCAAAGTCATCGGAAGCCAGCAAGCAAAAATGATCAAGTGAATTTTCACAGATTATGACCGATCAGGTCGACGACCTATCCACGGAAGTTGAACATGAGCAAATGATCAGGGGAGAATATTCATTTTGTGCTCTCCACTAAAATCAGCGACTCTCAAAGATAATGTCAATGTTGAAAACCCAGTTACTCTCTTATTCTTGGATTACCTAATTTTTTTTTAATTTGTAGATAAAAAGTACACTGCGTTCGTGATGCCAATACTATCTAACTTTTGATGGCATTTCACTCTTACATGCAATGAAATATTATAGAGAAGACAATCAAATCAAAATAAAATATCTTACCATTAACTGCACCTCTATTAAATGTAGCATAATATCTGGAAATGAAGTAAAAGCGTGAGATTAGCACAATAATTTTTGTCGGATTTGGACGAAACCTAGGGATACAATTGAGACCTTTCGAATATTGGAAACAAAGCTGTAAGTTGACACAGATTACCTTGCAAATTTCGTTGCATTCAAATTTTAGAAATACATGGATGGATTAAGGTATACAATATAGATACTAAAGCTTACGGTTCTGAATTGTTCTGAATTTTTTTCTTTCTCTGTTTGTATATAAAAACTGACAGAATAATAACCACTATAATAACTATAAATACACCAGCTCCAATACCCATTCCTTTAATAAGCGATGCATTCTCTTCTGTGGATTCTACAAACAGGATATTATAACATGAACACCGAACGAATTAAAATATTTTACACTCATAAAGATTGTTTAAAACTGATAATATTTAGACCCACATGAAATGGGGGCGTGTATTACCGTCACCCATGTCAGTCCGCCCACAATTGCTCGTAAACACTTTAGAAGGCACAATTCTTGACGGGTTTTAACGAAAGTTGGTATGAGACGTATGAGTGTATATAATCACCCAAGGATGAATCATGCCCTTGTTCTAGGGTTAGCTCATAAACACTCTAGAACCGGTGTTCTTTTCTTTGGGTCGCGGACTAGTCTGAAAACTTTTTGAAAATTGATATTGTTTGTGAATATCCTTAAAAACTCTTGGGGAAGGACCTCCCTCCTTTGTTTCAGATTGCTGGAAATGACGCTTACAGGCTTATCATCCTTAAATAATTCGCAGCACATTGCATTTTCCAGACTGAATTTTATTCTTAGAAGATAATTTTAGAAGCTGAATTATTTCGGTTCAAGATCTCGAAAAGATGAAAATGGAGATTTCGACACCTCAAAATTGTCAGAAATGGTCTGTCCGGGCCTTTATTTTTCTTGGGGGAGAGCCCCCATACGCAACCATCACATTGATCAAAAATTGAACGATAATGTAATATAAATGATAATGGTGATATTACAATAAAATTGAGTATAACGCGAAACTGTATTTTTACTTTGAAGGGTCGCGATCTGATGCCGGTTTCTGAAATGGGGTCGCTTCTTCGAAAAGGTGCGGAACCTCGGCTAGAAGGTACAATTCTTGATGGATTTTGATGAAACTTGAAAATTAGATAATTCGAAATATATTAATGAGTTATTGCCCTTGTTTTTGGAAACGCGTTCAATTTCGACGGATAATGACGAAACTTGGTGAAATTATTTATTATTGCGATTTGAAAATAAAAAAAATTGTTATTGACCTAAATCTTGAAGCGTTCAATTTTTTAGCTCTTAAACACTGAAAGGCTCGATCCTCGCAAGATTTTGACAAAAATATTAATATTGTTCATTATCACCTCAAATTGTGATTGTGATTGTTACTGTACTACCATATATATTTATTAAAAATCAAAGCTACCAGTGGGCGTACATTGACTGGAAAGAGACGTCAGGTTCAGCAACACAACACAAAACAAATCATCAAAGACAGTTGTATTGCTACATTCTAATATTGGTAGAATGATGTTATAAAGGTTTTTACATAATAATTGTTGCAAACATAATATAATATATGAGATCTGAAAGAAAGAAGTTATTTTTTGTATTGATATGACATATACTTACTTGGTAAAGTCTTCAATATACCAGATTCATTGTCAATATAAATATAGTCAGTTGATCCATACTTATTTCTAGACAATAGTCGTATATAGTAGAGAGTATCTGGTTCAAGATCTGTTATACAATACTCAACTAGAACTGAATTGTCATTATACAGTTTGGTATCTAAAGATGAATCTACCCAAGTAGAACTATCTGTACGATATTCTACTACAAACTCCTGTACTGCTCCTCCATTAAACCCTGGTTTCCACTCAACACAAATTCTATCCTTAGTAACGCTTGCTATCTTGAAACCAGTACCTTTATAAGGAGCAGCTAAAATAACAAAATAATATCCAGATGTTTAAAATAATACCTCATACACTTATAAGTAATGGAATAGAATTGTAAGTACTTATTAAAGGCAATACAATATATGTTTTCAAATCGAACTGGAAGCGTGCTTCAATTATTGCTACATATAAATACACTTTAACTTCAGAATTAAATTCCAATATAGTGTTCGCTTTCAAAAATGCATTTAAAAAAATGTATTTACATTGTGAATGAAGCGAAGTTGTAATCATATCAACCCATTTACCACCATTCTGAACCTTTAGTTTATAATCTCTATAAAATGTAACATCATTTATTTTGAATTCAAACAGACTTTTAAAAATCATTGTATCTAGTTGTATATTCATGTCTTTAAATACACTATTATTACTGATCAAGGTTATTTTGTTGTTCTCCAGATAGTACCATTGGAATGACGGTTTAGGATAGGATATTATTTGAACTTCAAATCTAATTATTTCATTCATATCTCCTATTATTCTAGTTGTTGAAGGTATTCGACTATCCAGTCTCGGAGAACCTGTTAAAAAAGGAACAAATATTGAAATAATTCATTTCTGATCAAATTTAATGTATGTCATATACATTTTACATAATAATCCAATTATGTTTTTGGTACCATGCCTTCTAGGTACCAGTTAAAAGCACTTTGCACCCTCTCGCCCATCAATGAGGAGGATGCTTCGCCAACAAAATCGACTGAGATGTCAAAATCCCTCGCTGATACCTTAAACATTTTGCACACTTTAAAATGTCCAAATAAAAACCGTGGGACCTCCTATGACGTTCGTTGATATCAATAAAGGATACCAATTCGCAGAAATTGGGAAGGTGGGAAGCTGGAAGTTAAAAATCAACGTCTTTTCTGGATACATAAACCGTTGATAAATATAGGAAACGAAAAAAAGAACTTACAAGTTACAAAAACTGATGTGGTTTTAGTATATTTTCGCACAGGAAATTTAGAATTTACTAATTTACAGGAATATTGCCCTGTGTCGAGACAATCAGCATTTTCTTTAACCAGAGAAGCTTGATTTGTATCACTGTTGGTTTGGATTACATCACTTCCGTTAAACCATGTGATGGAAGCTCTAGGATTACTTTCGGTAGAACATGTTATATTTAATTTCTCATTCTCGGTAATTGTTTGATTTCTAAATGATATATTCACTGGGTCAAAATCTGCAACAACAAAAAAACACAGTAACAAAAATACAATTCTCAACTGACTACTAAATCAAATATCTATTTAGTTCATTGTGACTTCCACGATAATAGCCCATAGACAATTATTGTCAGGTCTATGATTGAAATAAACTTAGATTAAATATATATATATATGTTTCTTTTGTAACATTTCTGTGGGTTACTACACTTTCCATCATTGATAAGACGAGATTCTTCTTGAAGCCGTGTTTTAAGGAATTGTGAAAAAACCGCATCAAAAGTTATTTTTGCTAACCAATCAAAAACAGTATTCAAAATGGCTTTTCGTGGAAAAATGCTTAACTTGATTTTAATAATATTAAAGGAACAATCTTTCGACATAAAAAGCAGGATTCATGCCATTCATTTTCAAGGTTTCCCCAGTGGGAAGACTTTCTATGATGGTTGCACCTACCACCGGTCACGCAAACACGAAGCGAGCACGATTTATTTTCTTAAAACTGAAAGAGTGTAGTTACATTAAACCATTTTTACTAAACACAAAAAGATCCAGTCTAGCTGAGATAGCAGCTAAGAACATACTTTATGCCGAAATACCCCCAAGCTTACGGAGTGTCTCATTAGCCGATTAGTATAGAACAATCTAACCTCTAGCCCATTGGGCGAATTATTATTTTATCTAATTTCAGATCAAAACAGAATAAAACTATCCAGAAGTTCAAGACTGATCATTCTAAAGTCTAATCTTCCACCCTAGGTCTGTACATTTTGGAGAATAAAACCGTCCCTACCAGAAATTTAATTGATAGATTTTTCAAATTTAGGAAATTCTATCGTTTAAATGCACGGTAAGTAGTAGTTATATACATGGTTTTCGAGGTGCATGGGCTTATACACCTACTCTTTTTCGAGTGAGGCTCCGATGTAAAGCCGAGGAGAATCTCACTCGAAAAAGAGTTGGTGTAGCAGCCCATACACCGATTAAACCATGACATTTACAACATAGATAATTAAATACGGATAATAATTTAATTAATTTGAAAGAAAATAATTTGAAAAGTTGTGAAATCGCCCCGACAGAGCCCCACACAACTTGAATGAACAATTATCAATTGATGTATTAACGCTGAATTTCATGACCTGAAAGGCACGTCCAGATTTCTATCAATGTTTTGATTGGCTACTAATAATGGGTGAACCAATGAGTTCACAGGACATTTGATAAATAGATCTCAACACCATTTGTGGAAGAATATGACACGAATCGAGTCTTATTTTATCTTATCTATATACCAGAAACAGGAAATATTATTTTACCATGTGATATGGAAATCAGAAGACCAGATAAGTTTTTTGCTGCTTGTTTCCCCTAGAATACACACATTGGATTAATAGAACTTGGTGAACCTTGTAATGTGCTTATTTTTTGAAAGGATTATCGGTGGGATTATTGTGAATTTTGTGGAAAATTATCAAAAGAAGGAGGATTGAAAAAAACAGGAGAAAAAAAAAGAGCACTATGTTTGAAAGACAGACAATGAAGAAACTCTTCCAAAGATAAATTTTAATAAAGATTATGAATTAACTGTTATTTTTATTGCATCCCGCCATTTTTGGGGGCAAACCTAAACTTTTCAGATACTCAGCGGCATACAATTCACAGAAGTGTAGATGTATCGGAAAAGTGTAGGTGTATCACGAAAAGTGCATGTGTATAGGATAATAACTTACTCTAAAGATAATATATTATATTATATAGGCTAGTTAATAAATGCATTATAATTACACTATATTATAATTGTTATAATTATGAAGTAAATGCTTTAAATTGTTACTTACAGTATACAGTAACATTAACCTGTTCACCATGTTGTTTAGTAATATTAAGTTCACTAGAAATTAAAGTTGTAGAAGCATTACACCAATAAATACCACTCTGATTTCTCAATGATATTGTCAAGGGTTTAGTTGCTAACTGTGTTGTATTATTAGGTTTATACCATAAGAATCTTGTTGGTGAAGGATTGGAATAAACAGAACATGTCAATTCAGTGGTTAATCCTTCCTTAATCTCTAAACTGTCTGTAGATATAGTTACTCTTGGACCATCTGCAATATTTTAATCGATATTTAACTTTACATTTTGTTTTATTTCTCTAGATGGTACAAATTACGTTGACATCTCTCCGGATGGTCCTAAATTCGCCAATGATCGTTAGTAGTTGGTTTAATTATTGATACTAAAATTTTAAGAACAGGTATCAGAATCTATTAATTAAGCTCTATCTGCTTGTAAATTTAAACATATAAGTATATACATGGAAAGGTGGAAAATGTAGAAGAAATACTCCAGATAAAATTTGAAATATCAACTTACTTCCACATATTACCCCAGCATCTTCATTATGACTACAAATATGATTTCCAAAACCAGAGTGCCGACATTTATATAAGTCAGATTCTGTTCCATAACACCGTAATCCATTTAACCATATCTTTCCGGAACCTTGACCAAAGTAGGCAACAGACTTTGGTATAGCTCTTGTTTTAGACAGGAAAAAATATACTAGATTAAGAGTTAAGTCTTGAAATTTTAATTGTTTAATTGTGCTAAAATATCGATAATTTTTATCCTATTATGGAAATAGTTAATTCTCGGATTCAGAGGTACAGTGTAGAAGCTGTATGTAAAACATAGGTAACAATATAGGTTGCAATATACAGGTGACCTTGGCTGGAACAACTATAAATAACACTGTAAATATACTGTGCATGTATTTTGTAACTGCTTACGAACTTAGTATACGACAATATAATAAAAAAAACGGACAAGTTGTATGTAGTCGGTTTTTTGAAGAAACCCAATGGGAAAAGGGGGCGAAATAAATGCCGAGTTATAATTTGATTAAATTTCGTCCTATTGCATACTTACATATTGTTACCTAATTGTCGACATACAACTGTGGCATCATTTTCATCCCAACCATCATCACATACAGTTCCCCATTCACCATTATAATAAACTTCAACTCTTCCTTCTCTTGAATTTGATCCGTTCACAAGTCTCACATTAAAAGTTGTTGCTAAATATATTATAATGGAATATTCGGTAATCTTTTCTAAACTTGAATCCGGTTCACTTGGTTTGTGAATTTTACAGAATGACTAGCATATTTTTATTCAGCGTTGTAGAATAATAAATAAAAGCTATCAAATTGTATAAATATAAATGGGTGTCTGTTGCTCATCCCAATAGTAAAGACATTAATAACAAAACCATACATATTTAACCCCCACCAAGAACCTCAAAAACCCAAAACACACACAAACAAAAGCCATATCAAATCGACGACGTCTTTCACACCGAAGGCTAAACGACCATACGCTTCTGAATGAGAATGGTTAAAAATCCAGTTAACCTACCGACTAAGTGGACGTGAAATATACTAGTTGCTGAATAGAAAAAAGCGACTAAATGCTTCAGGACGGGTTGATAGGATTCGCAACTAACCTCTCACAACAACAATATGTGAATACAATACAATATAACATGAAAATCGACATTACAGATATTATATTGGCTTATCAAATTTAATTGAATTTAAGAATTACTTAAAAGCATATTGCAGATGCCCACTATATTAACTATGTGTTAGAAAACTATGAGATATAAAGTGTGACCAGTTCGTTGACGATGTAGTTCGTTGTCCTGATTATTATAGGATTATGACAAAGATTGAAAACATCTCATCATTAGGTCTATTACGAACTCATTATTGTAAGATAAGGCAAGGTAATTTCCATTCATACTTGTTAAAACGTTTAAATAATTCTATATCATCATACCTTCACATATCACTCCAGCATCTTCATTATGACCACAGTTTTCATTACCAAGACCAGGATGTTTACATCTACCTAGAGTTGATTCGGTTCCTTTACAACCCACGTTATCTAACCATATTTTCCCTGTTCCTTGACCAAAGAAGGCTTTTGTTTTAGGTATAGCGTTTGTCTCTGACCTGGAGTAAGATAAATTTAAGTAAATTAATACAAATATATATATAAAATGGCTGCTTATATAAATATCAGTGAGCGAGTACAGATAAGAGACTGTCTTGTCTGCTCAATTTTGTTATCTCGTGGTTAAATTGTTTTATTATTCGAAAACATTAACCTTAACCATTAAAACAAGCCAATGTCAAAAGATAGACAAAACATTTGATGTCTCCTTTGATCAACTCGAGTAACTTTGTTTCCCTGTTTGTACGAAGCATAAGTAACCTTGTTGTAATACATGTTCCTTGTAATTTGATTCTAACAAAAAAATTCCATATGGAAATTATGCACTATATCTGTCTCGACTTACATATTATAACCTAATTGTTGACATACAACTGAGGCATCATTTTCATCCCAATCATCATCACATACAGTTCCCCATTCACCATAAAAAACTTCAACTCTTCCTTCTCTTGAATTTGATCCGTTCACAAGTCTCACGGTTGCATGTAATTCGGTGTTAGTTGTTGCTAAATAATTATAAATGAATAATCAGTAACCTTTTTCGTGCATCAAATGTTGCATGGATCAAATTCACGTTAGCTTTTAATTGTCCGTTGATAAATCTACAAAACAAACTATAACATACTCTATAGGTGATAAGAAAGAAGGAACGACCAGCATATTATATCATTTGTCTAGTGGGAATTAGCAAATGTTAATTAAAAATAGAACAACAAAAGCCTTATGAAAAAACGTCTGCGGTGTTCTTTTTATAGAAATTTGTTCCATACAATACAAGCAAAAAAAAATCAAATTCGTCTGATTTTTAATAATAATAATGATTATAATAAACTCAAGAACAAAGACTATAACTAAATATGTAAATATTTTTTCGATTTTTCTGATTTTCTATAGAGTTCACCCTTGGTTACAAACACTCCCACTAAGTTTCGTCAAAATCCGTCAAGAACTGTGCCTTCTAGAGTGCATACGAGCATTTGTCCGTCGGTCCATCCGTCCACAATTGTTCGTATACACTCTACAAGTCACAATGCTTGCCTCGCACAAACACTCTACAAGATACAATTCTTGACGGATTTTGACAAAACTTGGTGTGAGTGTTTGTAATCACACAAGGAAGAAACCTGTTGAAAATCAGAATAATCGCATAATATATAATATGAGTTAGTGCCCTATAGTCCTAGTTCTTGAACCCCATTGAAAATCTGAAACGTTGAAATATATTTAGTATGAGTTATTGCCCTTTTTCCTGAATTACTCTGGAAGGGACAATTCTTAACGGGTTTTTTGAAACACGTTCAATTTTCAGCTCTTAAACATTCCATATGGCCCAATATGGTATTCAGTTCAGTTTCATCCCAACAAGTTCAAAAGAAGTGTAAGACAGAAGGATATGAATATTTCACACTGGTGATTATTACAGTGCTGCCAAATATTTTATTTCAAAATCAAAGCCGTCAGTGAGCGTAAATTACTTTGCTTGACAAGCTGTCTTTATTTGTCAAACATTTAAATGGCCAATATGAAGTCTTCTCTCTTTGAAAACAAATTGTGCATATTACGAAATTTAAAGTAAGACATGCTTTGGTGTAAAACAATTAGTAACAAAGATATCTAGCTGTTACTGAAAGATTATATCTGAAAGGATAAATAATGGGTTTTCCTTCTGTCTGATAACAGATCTGTAATGATATTAGACAAAATGTAAGTTCTAAAATTATTTAAATGCACATTATCTTGTATTAAAACTTCACATGGGGACCTACAAATGAAAGAATGGTAAACATTAATAGAGTGACACTTATTGTCATGACAGAATTGCTGTAAAAATGGTTAAACTTGTTGCACCTCATCTGGAAATTAATGGACTTAATTCGGGGAATACAGAACCAACAAAAAAATTGATATCGTAATAGTTGGTTAATAGTTTTCAATAAATCCTTATAGGCAATTACACATTCTTGAAAGGTCGGTGATTTCTTGCTGAATTTCCCCTACACGGAGCACAATGTTTTTGATAGAGAAACTTCTCCAAGTAATTATAATAATCTTTGTTTTAGTTCACTTGTAGATCCCCTGATGGTATCGATGACACATAATTATTGTCCTAAGTTGTCCGATATTCGTAATGGAGAAAAGGACTTCACTCGAGAACGTCCAATAATAGATTCTGCATACACGATTGATCTTTGAATGGGAGCGTTGTACAATAATGGGTAGTTGACTTCTAAAGGTTCTTTGCTTCTTAATCAGTTTATTTACTTTATCAAAATTAATAGAGTAAACAAATGATTCGATAATATAATATTCCGTTGTATGTATTGTACAACTACTATAGTAAATCCCATTTTGTGCAGGATTTTACTTCTAGTTTGTCCAGAAAAAAAAATTGGATATCCTCGCAACATGCACTGGACCAGTCAATGAATATCAAACATTTATAATATTTTAAAATGGTCCATAATATTCACTTTGTTTTATTAAAAAACATATCAGACGATATAAAAAGCGAAATTTGTCTTTTAAATAAATCAGTGCTGTTAGATTTCCGCGAAGATCTTAAACTATTCTCATTAGGTTTAAAATCGACTCACCCAAACAAATCACTCCAGCATCGTCACGATGGCGACAATTTTCAATGCCAAAACCAGAATGTTTACATCTACCTAGAGTTGATTCTGTTCCATTACAATCCACGTCATCTAACCAAATTTTTCCCGTTCCTTGACCAAAGAAGGCTTCCGCTCTGGGCATAGCGTTCGTCTGTGACCTGGAAAAAAGAAAGATAAATATATATATACGACAGTGTCTTAAACATCGCATCGCATTTTTTTTGCTTGTGTTACGGTGGTAAGCTTGTAATTCTCGCCAAATGGTAACGGATAAACTTGCTCAGGTACCAAAAATTTGCTTTTTACAAGAAAAAAAAGATTTTGAAAAATGTATGAAATTATTAAAATTGAAAGTTAATAATGAACCATTAAAAATATAGGAATAAATTTTACACTAAACAAAATATAAATTTGAATTTTGAAAATGAATTGAAAAATATTGATACAGTTATTTCAAAATGGAGTTCAAGAAACCTTACTCTTATAGGAAAAATTCAAATTATGAAATCCTTTATGTTACCTAACATTTTGCATCCATCGAAAGCAATATATGTACTAAAAAAAATAATTAAAAAATTCAATGAAAAAGTTTATCAACTTCAATGGAATTGTCCAGTCAAAAAGAAAATAGTAAATCAAGATTATACAAAATTGAATTTGATCGATCTTCATTTATTTCTAAAATGTCAAATTATATTTTGTATAAAAAAAAGTCATCAATTTGTTGTACACCTTTTAACTTCATTCTAAAAAATTACGGAGGTCAACTACTTGTTGTGTGTAATTATAACAAAAACCTAAAAATTAACATATCTTTCTATAATTAATTGCTTGAGGACTGGAAATATACTTATACTAGAAATATTGATAATCTTAAGAATCAAATGATATGGAATAATAAAACATCTTATTCAATACTTATGATTATAACTTATTCACGAAAGGTATAGTTCATGTTGCTGCTCATACAATACCTGCAAATTTTACTTTGTTATCTTATTATACAAAACTTCAAAATCAACTAAAGAAAATGACAATATATTACAGCCTATCATTTTTCAAAATATATTAGATGATATTGGCAACTTGATACAGAATATATAGTAAAACATTAGACATAATTAAACCTAAGGATGTATATGACAACTTGATCAAACTTGAATATTTAACTCCTAATTGTAAAATGGCAAAATCTCCCAGAAAAACGAATCGATTACAAATATGTCAAAGATTTACCATGAACTTTACCATTTGTTCCAATTCAAAGCTACGAATTTAAATGGAATTTAAATTTGCATTTTGGAATTGTGGACAAAACGAAATTTAAAATCAATCCACAATGGCTCTTTGCAAACCATTTCATATAATATTTAGTAAAATAAAATGTAAACCTTCAAGTATTAACCCTAGTAAACTTGACCTTTTGTAGATATTTAAATAAAATAAAGAACTTAGAATTAAACACATTCCCTGATTCAAAAGTTTACACTGAAAAATGGAAAAATATACAAGCTGTCACTATACTTCTTAAACAACGTGTTTTTATATATTAAAATATACGGGATCTATAGTTTGTTATATTTGAAACTCTACCTATATTTATGTTTGTATGATATATACGTATCACTAAGTCACATTTCATTTTATAATGTAACATGTATAATTTGTAAGTGTACCTGTTTAATACAGAATATCTAAAAAAGAAGAATAATCTTCATATGAGAAACATCCACTAGGTCTTTCTCGACTTACATATTGTAACCCAAGTGTTGACATACAACTGAGGCATCATTTTCATCCCATCTATCATCACATACAGTTCCCCATTCACCATTATAATAAACTTCAACTCTTCCTTCTCTTGAATTTGATCCGTTCACAAGTCTAACATTAAAGAGCCATTCGGAAATAGTTTTTGCTAAATAAAACGTAATTGGGACAATCAGTAAGCTTTTCCGTGAAACTAGAACTTGGATTAGGTTCACGTGATCTGTCATTTTGGCTGAATAACATAAAACAATGACTAGGATATTGTTATTTGTAAAAATTAGAAAGTATCAAATAATAATATAACTGAGAATCATGTTACATATTAAAATCAGATTCTTATCACTTTGTGAGGTTATGGTAACGTCCACAGGACAAGATATTGGATATTGAATATCAAACAACGACAATTTATTCAGAAATAAATACAATTTATGTATCTGTAAATGGTTCACAATCTATACTGTTTATAAAAATCAGATTCTATAAAATGTGGGATCCTGTCCTGGGTGTCTAAGGATTTCTACAAAGATACAAAAATCATCATTAAGTTTAAAATTTACTCACTGGCACATATCACTCCAGCATCATCAGCATGACGACAATTTTCAATGCCAATACCAGGATGTTGACATCTACCTAGATGTAATTCTGTTCCATTACAACCCACGTCATCTAACCATATTTTCCCGGTTCCTTTACCAAATGTAGCTCTTGTTTTCGGTATGGCGTTTGTCTGTGACCTGGAGGTTACATTAATGTATGTACATTTTTTATACATAATATATACTTAATTATATAAATAAAACATTAGTATGGATATGCTACTCCTCTTTAATTTAAGCAACGTTTCAATTGCATACAGGAAATGATTCATTTCATTGCTTGAAAAAGATTCCTGTATGCGAATTGAAACGTTGCTTAAATTAAAGAGTAGTATATCTATAATAGTGTTTTACTTATATAAAAATTGAACGCGTTTTCAAGAGCAAGATCAATAACTCATACTATATATTTATCGATTTTTGTTATTTTCAAAAGGGTTTATCCTTTGTGGATAACAAACACTCATGTCAAGTTTCGTCCAAATCTGTCAAGAGTTGTGCCTTCCAGAGTGTTTACGAGCAAAAAATTGAAAGCGTTTTCAAGAACAAGGGCAATAACTCATACTAAATATTTTTCGATTCTTATGATTTTCAATAGGGTTCATCCTTGGATGATTACGCACACACGCCTGTGTTGACAAGCAATTGTGGACGGACGGACGTGGGTGACGGCAATATACGCCCACGTGAAATGGGGGCGTATAAAAATAGCGGTTTGAATATGATCGATTTAATTTATTTCTAAATGTCTATCATTTTTCAAAATGTATTAGATGGTATTGACAACTTGATAAAGAAAATATATAGTAAAGCATTAGATATAATTAAACCTAAGTATGTATATGAAAACTTGATAAAACGTGAATGTTTAACTCCTAAGTCTATTGAAAAGTGGCAAAATCTCCCAGAAAAAACAAATCGATTACAAATATGTCAAAGATTTACAATGAACTTAACCGTTTTCTCTAATTCAAAGCTACGAAATTGTTATTATAAGTATTTACATAGAGTAAAATACACCAATTAAAAACTGTTGAAATGTAAATTAACAGAATGCTCACTTTGTACATTCTGTAACTCCTGTCCTGAAACGATTGAACATCTTTTTTTCTTTGTCCTTATGTTCCATGTGTATTAGGTAAATTAAATGAAATTTTATACATAAGTGAAATTAAAATTAGATTATCTCCAGAATATTTGCATTTTGGAATTGTGGACAAATCGAAATTTAAAACTAATCCACAGTGGCTCTTTGCAATGCAAACCATTTCATGTAATATTTGGCAAAATATTATATTTACAAATGTAAACTTTCAAGTATTAACCCTAGTAAACTTGACTTTTTGTAGATATTTAAATAAAATAAAGAACTTAGAATTAAACACATTCCCTGATTCAAAAGTTTACACTGAAAAATGGAAAAATATACAAGCTGTCACTATACTTCTTAAACAACGTGTTTTTATATATTAAAATATACGGGATCTATAGTTTGTTATATTTGAAACTCTACCTATATTTATGTTTGTATGATATATACGTATCACTAAGTCACATTTCATTTTATAATGTAACATGTATAATTTGTAAGTGTACCTGTTTAATACAGAATATCTAAAAAAGAAGAATAATCTTCATATGAGAAACATCCACTAGGTCTTTCTCGACTTACATATTGTAACCTAATTGTTGACATACAACTGAGGCATCATTTTCATCCCATCTATCATCACATACAGTTCCCCATTCACCATTATAATAAACTTCAACTCTTCCTTCTCTTGAATTTGATCCATTAACAAGTCTAACATTAACGAGCCATTCGTTGTTAGTTTTTGCTGCATAATAGAACACAATAGAACCTTTCAGTGAGCTTTTCCGTGAAATTATAACTTGGATCAGGTTTATGTGGTTTGTCAATTTGGCAGAATAACCAACTATGACTAGCATAACTGTTATTCAGTATTGTAGATATTAAAATCTTACAAAATGTTAATATAACTGAGAATCATGTTACACATTAAAATCAGATTCTTATCACTTTGTGAAACCGGTTATCAATAAATATCAAACAATGAAAATTTACTCATATATATACCATTTTTATCTTCTTTATTTGATTTTAATTGTATTCAGTTTTGTCAAATTCGTCATGTGGCATTGAAAGAATCAGATGATATACCAAGTTCATTTATGCTTTTTCCACAAAAAAATGTATAAGTTAGTTAAATAACAACTCACTCGCACATATAACTCCAGCATCTTCATTATGACCACAGTTTTCATTACCAAGACCAGGATGTTTACATCTACCTAGATCTGATTCTGTTCCATTACAATCCACGTCATCTAACCATATTTTCCCTGATCCTTTACCAAATATGGCTCTTGTTTTCGGTATGGCATTTGTTTGTGACCTGGGTGTTACATAAATATGTGTGAATAATTCTAAATATCATATACTTGATGTTTATTTATTTTCTATTTCGGGGAAGTGCGGTATGGGGGGGGGGAGGGTGGTAGGGGTGTTTTCTCATAAATTTGAAGCTATGTAATACCAAAACACACTTGAGGCACAAAAACTACAAAAAAATACTTTTTCATTTCTTTTTTTTTAAACGTACAAATGTCAAAAATCCAGTCAAAATGCAGTCATTTTGTAAAATCAGGATTACTTGACATATAATCTTAAAAAAATTATTTTATGATTTATGGAACTGTTTTTTGATTTGTTTGCTCAGACATAAATTGATCTGACTGTCAGTTGGAGTTCGGGGGAGAGTAGGCGAACGCCGCTGTCCTGGCAAAATTTCCGTTATTGGTCTCTGCATGACGTTGCACGTCTCAAATAGCCCAATTAGGTGCGGAAAAGTAGGACGTAAAACCCTGTGTATTTTATATGCCACTATATTATGCTTTTCAACCACATGCTTAGAGTCTGGTGTAACAGCAATGTCTGCCTCTACAGATATAAGAGTTCTATCCTGAAATCGCAATTATGATGGAGGTGAACAGTTGCCCAACTTGATCTGTACGATATGAATACTGCTTTTGTGCAGCACCAGTTAGAGGTTCATCTCTTCTCAGCTATCTATATGAACATTCATATGGATCAAACATCATCAAACATGAATTAGCTCCACGATTCTTAAAGATATTAAAGTTATTACAGCATAGGATTGTTGGCTAAACAACTGATTGCAGACTACTGTTTAAAACAAAAATACTTTTTCTGGCAAGTTTGATTGTTAACTCAGTAAGAGAACCAGAGAACTCTTTATCGTAAACACCACCCTTGAAAAGATAGCTTGCCAGGCAAGGTAACATACGCTCACCGGCAGCTGTCAGAAATGATCATACAGTCTTTAGTTACTAAAAACGATATAATGCATTTGTTGTTTGAATTCATTGATGTATATTTTGACTGTTGGTTATTTATGCTGAGTTTTTCCACAATATTTTTTACAATCAATATCAATAACCCAAATACACCAAATTTCATTTATATAGAATAAAAACTATAGTCGCTTTTGTGCTCACACACAAATTTTGACACGTATTGACTAAGTCAAGAACAATAACTCAAAAAACGTTCATCGAAAAATCTTCAAATTAGAATTGGTCCAAGATTTCATCAAAATAAATGATAACACCAAATTCCATTTAAATCGGAGTCTCTGTAGTCTCACACACACGTATTGACTAAGTCAAGAGCAATAACTCAAAAAACATTCATCGAAAAATCTTCAAATTCGAAATCTCATCAAAATAAATGACCACAGCAAGTTTCATTTAAATCAGATAAAAACTGTTATCTCTATTGTGCTCACAAGAAATGTTAACAGACGGGACGGACGGACAAGGGCGACGGCAATATACGCCCACAATTCCATGAGGGCGTATTAAAAGGGTGGTTGGGGATCAAGTTAATTCGCTTAGAACAATTCAATCACATTGTTGATATTCAGAACATATTTTATTCTAAACAGTAACATTGGGTTGACCCCTGTGCATTGTTCTTTTATTATAGACGTTAATGGTCTTCAACTTGTCATTATTATTTAGCTTGGTATCTGTGAGTTCTACCATTCATAACACAATTTGATAAATTGGAAATGGTTGCCATTTTGGAATTCGGGAATTTTATTTCATCATTTTTTTAGTTTTAAAATTTTTAGGTAACTATTTATTGAATTCGCATGCGTGACTTTTTATATATACTAATACCGCAGGGAAAGGCAGCAATTCACCTTTTAAAAGCCCTCATTGTATTATAGCTAGTCACAGAGTAAAATACCAGAGAGAGCTGTGATATATGGCCTTCAAAAGACGACTTTAGGCCTTTATCTTTGCTATTAACGTTATATAATTTATGGTTCTTATTCGTGAAACGGGAAACGAAGAGGATAGGGTCTGAGAATTAAACTTTGTGTTGATGAATATACCAATTTTTCTAAGAATATCAAAAAAAGAAGAATAATCTTCATATGAGAAACATCCGCTAGGTCTTTCTCGACTTACATATTGTAACCTAATTGTTGACATACAACTGAGGCATCATTTTCATCCCAATTATCATCACATACAGTTCCCCATTCACCATAAAAAACTTCAACTCTTCCTTCTCTTGGATTTGATCCGTTCACAAGCCTCACATTAATCGTTGTTGCTAAATAAAATATAATGAAATATCAGTTCCGTGTAACTAAAACTTACGGATTGTGTTCACATTTTTACAAGTAGATAGAACAACTTCGTCTAAAAATCACATTTCTTTTCTTAAGTGAAAGGCCACTGAACGAGTTGGTATAAATCCAACCAACCTACATACTACACCAACCGGATACCCGGAAGTAAAAAATGCAAAAAATGGGCATTACTTATATCATGGACAAATTCAACAATAATCCATCCTAATATGAGAAATGCTAATGTTCACACATTGTTGTACATCGGTTCAGACTTACACCAACCACCACAGAAACGTAACATCATTCTCGTTTAAGCGTTCGTTTTCAATCGGACATGTAACAGGCTACCTTTTTAATGGGACATCAATACGAAAGGAGAGAAAATTGTCTTGATTATCTTGATTTAATGGAAATGGAAATCTTGGAAGCTATTGCCGAAATGGATAATATATAAAGAACAAAATAAAAATCAGAAGTGCGCATTAGTTGGATGGTAGTATCGGTTCGAAACACGGATATTTCATAATAAATTCAATTCATTTTAATACGTAAATGCGAACTGTGTGAAAAATGTTAATTTATGTATCCTTTCCACTTGCTGTTTGTGGCTGTTTATGGACTTCGACATGACTATACTGTCACAAACTCACAATTCGTGTTGCACAAGAAAATGTAAAACGATTGAGGCATGGAAGGTACCTACCTCATATATTCGTAATGTGGATGGTATAAAAAAGGAAAAAAAGTCAATTTACCTGACGCCCGAATTAATATCAATCGCGAACATGCAATTACAAACAGAATCCACCTTAGAGCCATGACTTCATAGTGAATATCTCTTAAAACGGTGTGAAGGATTTAACCAGGAAGCATTCTTTTGCTAATGAAATATGACACATACCAGGACGTCACTCATAATGCATTTGCTGTTAGATAATGAAAAGATATTATACAATTATACCGCATGAATAACTTTAAATTGCATGGACACATATGTATAGTATATAGAAAACACCATTGTGGGGTTTTAAAGGGTATATGTGACAAAGCGATTTATTTTGAATTAGCCAGTATTCAGGTTAAATCATGATATAACTCACACTAGTTTTCTAATTGACCAATTACATTATTATACAATAAATCTAGCCAATAAAACTATTTACATTCGTTAATCAGTGATAAAAATGACAAAAATGTAGAATGAAATTGAATTAAACTTTTAGCAAGGTTGAGAGGTGTTTGTCATATTTTATATTAAATTATAATCACTTTTCAATTAATTTATTGTTTTATTTGTAGAACCGAAGGTATGTTTGTGACTCGTTGCGCCATTATGCCAGAACATAGCATGCTCCAGACTGCAATACCAAATCAGTTTTTTATTGCATTAATCAGATTTTAAAATATTTGATGAATAATTAAATTAAATAAAACAAGTTGATGCGAAATTATCTAAAACGATTTTACATTTTAGACTTAAAGCACACTTTCATTTGACGTATCAAAACATGTATATGTATAACATTTACCTATTTGGTAATGCTTACAGTCGCTAATTTTATTAGTATAATTCCTTGCACTTCGGAAATAGAAACATTTGGACTTGAATAATCTTTTACCCATCTTAATCGATTTTTGTTTTTCAGAGTAAACAATCATATATGTATTTGCACCATACACATTTCACGTACGTATTCTGTACCAAAATTCGTATAATGGTATAATGGTCCTTCAACGGTGTCTGTTTTTTTTTTCTTGTTTTAGGGGGGTCGGGGGGGGGGGGGGG